>NW_007258438.1:2194-74374 GCF_000164805.1 Carlito syrichta | reverse complement strand
TATCAACAGGGTGTCTGAATGAAACGCAATTGTATACCTAACCCTTAACTGTACCCTACAACTTCACAATTAAAAAAAAAAAAGTAAAAAAAAAAAAAAAAGACAATGTAAACAAAACATCAGCACTTTGTTTTTAATCTGATGGCTCTAATACATCAATTATTAAAGATTACCCTGTTAAATCTTTTTCAAATCTTACCTTTACCTGGAAAGTGCTAATATACCATTAAAGTTTAATCTGTCAATTCTTTTTTTTTTTTTTTTGAGTCAGAGTCTCACTCTGTTCCCCAGGTCAGAGTGCAGTGACATGTTCACGGACACCCCAGTGTCAACCTGCTACACTCAGGTGATCCTTCTGCTTCAGCCTTCTAAGTAGCCGGAATTACAGGTGCGCTTTACCACACCCAGCTTATTTTTTTATTTATTGTAGAGATGAGGTCTCACCAAGTTGCCCAGGCTGGTCTCAAATAATCCTCTGGCCTCAGCCTCCCAAAGTGCTGGAACTATAGGCTTGACCCACCACACTGACCTAATTCTTCTTTTTTTAAATCCTACTCTTCATCTGAAAAGCTTTTAGACTTCAAGACCAATCCATGCTATGTAGTCTTAAGGCAACAGTTGCATAAATACTTGCTGACATGGTTAGCCAAGCAAAGGAAATTGCAGAAAGCTTGAATGCAAAGTAAACCCAACCCTTATTCTTAAATGAGTAGTCCCTCAAACTAGAGCCAATGATGGCCACAGCCAATTGGAAAGAATTCAATTAAAATAATAAAATTCAAAAAATAAAGAATAGGAAGAAAATACAATGACAATACTGAGTCAAAGAATGTCACCAAAGATATAAGATCTTCTATCCCTACATACTTTTCAAGTAAACCATAAACCATACCTATTACATATTAACAAATAAATTATACACATGGTACCACTTTTTAAAAGCCTTTTCAGTATCAGAAATTGCCTGTGTTTAATGTTATAGTATTCAATGGTAATATTTTGAAATGTCAGAAACTAATAAACTTACTTTCTCAAGATGTGTGTCGCCCATGACAGCAGCCACTAGCTACATGTGGCTACTTAAGTTTAAATCAATTAAAAGTAAATAAAATTTAAAATTAATTTAAAATTAAAATTAAAATTTAAAATTTAAATTTAAAATTAAAATTTAAAATTAAGTTCCTTAGTACACTAGCTGCACTTAAAGTGCTCCAGAGCAGCATGTAGTTGGTGGCTGCCATACTGAACAAAGATACAAAACACTGCCATCATACAGATTGCCTATTGACACTAAGTGTCTTTTGGTGAAGTAATCACTGCATTTTCATTATTCAATCATTCATTCACTCAACCAATGTTGGCTGAGTTCCTACTATGTGACAGGCACGATACTAGTTGCAGGCTTACAACAAAAAATGAAACTAACAATGCAAGTAGGAGATCATTAAAAACCTAAAAATAAATGTAGAGACCTTATTTTTAGATAAGAAAGAGTGGCTGAGGAAGTAACTTTTAAGCCATGATTAGAAAGACAAGCCATTCAAAAGACAGAAACAGAGCTTACAGATTTAAAAACAAAAAACAAAAAAACTGAAGTATCAAGGTACACAGGTGGGAAGGGCTTAGCATGTTCTAGAAACTGATTTTAGTGCACTTTGCAGCCATCTCATTAAACTCGAAACACCAAGCAAAGCATTTAACTGACACCCAAATCTATTCCAATGGTGGAGTTAGACAACAGTCCATATATTATCCATGACAGTTCTCCTTCTCCCTCTAAATCACTTGCCTTTTTGTCATTTCATTTCTTGAAGCACTTCTGAGAGGGCAGGTACAGAAAGAGCAATTAATTTTGTTACTTAGCAGAGGAAAAATAGGCTTAAATGAATTTCTGAATTACTATGAATTTGAACTAGCTGCATTCTTCCTTGCCATTGTGAACAGGGGTAATCAAGATATTTTCATCACAGGCTGAGCAATTTCCATTTAAGGGCAAGTTATCATTACTTATGTCAGGATTAAAAATACACATAGACTTCAAGCAGCAATACACAGGAAGTGTAGCTGGCTGCCATGCAGTGGATACCACAGTACTGTCACTGTCCCACAGACAGCTCACAGATGGGGGACTAAAAACATCCCCAGTCTTCAAAAGACAGGGCGGAGGGGAGTTCACTCCAAACAGTGAACTTCCTTGGTGCCTCTGCAGCTAAGGTGCTTTGAATGCTTTGCCCAGGTGTATTGGTTAATCTTATCTGTCACTGACTGGGTCTCCAAGTGCCCAGAAACTTGGTTAAACTTTATTCTCCATGTGTCTGTGAGGATGTTTCAGGATGACAGCATTTGAATCAGTAGCATGAATAAAGCAGACTGCACTCCCCAATGTGGTCCTCATTCAATTCATTGAGGACCTGAATAGAAAAAAGGGCTAGATAAGAAAGAATTCTCTGTCTTTCAAGCTAGGACATCAGTCTTCTTTCATCAGACTAAGAATAGGAATAGATCTTACACCATTGGTTCTACTTGTTCCCAGGTCTTCAGACTTGGAATATACACCATTGGTTCTCCTGGGTCTCCAGACTGTCAACTGTAGATATTGGGACTTCTCAGCCTCCATAACTCTGTGGGCCAAGTCTTTATTAATTATACATTATTTTTATTTATTTATAGAGAGTAACAGAACAAGACTGACACACCCAGCAACTCATTTAACCCTATGTATTTATTTATTTATTTGCTTATTTATTCATCTATTTTGAGTTGGAGTCTCACTCCATTGCCCAGTCTGGAGTGCAGTGGCACACTCAGGGCCACCCCAGTGTTGACCTGCTGGGCTCTAGTGATCCTTCTGCCTCAGCCTTGCAAGTAGCTGGAACTACAGATGCACACTACCATGCCCAGCTAATTTTTTTATTTATTGTAAAGATGAGGTCTCGTCAAGTTGTCTGGGCTAGTCTTGAATCCATGGGTTCAAGCAATCCACTCACCTCAGCCTCCCAAAGTGCTGGGACTACAGGCTAAGCCACCAAGCACAGTCCATTCAACCCTATTTAAATATACATTGCCATTCTACCTTTCCATCTTCTCCTCATTCCCTTTTCAACTCAAGTTGCTCTCTAATATCAGGTCTCTGGCTGTGCTCATTACAGCACATCATCCTCAGCCCAAGTTTCCTTTGAAAGACCTACACAAAGCATCTGTATGACACAGCTCCAAGACCTCTGAACAGACAGAAACAGGAGGGCCTTGTAGAATGATACACACTCAGGGACAATATGAGTATACCCTAGATATGGCCCTAAGCAGGAGACTGGAGCCTGGGAAGGGGTCCTGGCGATGTCCAACCCAGATGTCCCCTTCCCTGCAAGTGCCATAAACTGGGCATGCAGTTCATGCTGAGGCCATGGGTGAAGTGTCCTCTGTGCTCACTAACCACATCTTGCAGCTATGAATAGTGAATATTCTCATGTACCCTTTCTTGAAGGAGTCAGAAGTTGGCCCCTTGGGCTAGTTCAGATCAGTTCAGGCACGACTGGATCAATGCCTATAACTTTTGGTTACCTTTCATTGACCTTTAGTTCATTATAATACAAAAAAAAAAATCCGACTCCTAGAGAGAAATCATAGTCATTTTCTGTACATGCAACATATGTATAAGTAGATTCCCACACTATGACTGCACACTAGACTGCACACTACGACTGCACACACTTTGTCCTTTTCATGCTTAACCTCACACTCTCCCTATATAAAATGCTATATAACTTGTATGCCTTTTACAAACAATCAGGAGTGGTTTTCTCCTGTCCAGTTGGCTGCTTCTCCTGAACCTAAGTTCCTGAATAAAGCCCATGTCTGTTGTCTCTGGGAAATTTCTTTAGCCTCTCAGACATAGTGCCTTCCCTTTTGGGGTCTTTGAGGGCACCATACTTTCAAGTGAGTACCCAAGACATATGTCCTCTTGTGCACACAAGGCCATCTAAGGATAGCTAAAAGACACTATCTTTCTCTGTACTTAGTGGCAACCAAACCATCTAGGTATTTCCCTTCCTGCTGCATTTTGTACAGAAAGAGAAAAATAGAAACTCTTTTGCTGGAAGGAACAGAAGTGTTTGGCACTGAGTTAAAAAAAAGAAAAACAAAAGGTTGTATCTCATACCAAATTAATTAAGAGTCAAATATGAAGATTATGCTACTTATGTCAGGCTTTTTTTTTTTAACCTTAATGAAGAAAAGACCAATGCTAACTAAACAGAATAGCCCAGTGATGTTGGACAGCAACGGAAGATTATGTTAAGGAACGCATTTTAAATTCAGACATTTCGGGGACAGGAACAAGATGGCGATGGCATAGGTGGACTTGTGAGATTCTCCGAATGTGAGTTCCCAAAAAGACTCTTACTTTTCTTCCCCCATCCCCCAGCCCACCACCAGCCGCACTGGTATGAGGCCCGGGGACCTTCAGTACCATGCAGGGCCGGATATTGTGGCCCCCTGCTGCTGCTGTTCTACCACGTGCGTGGGAGTCTTGGGTCCCAGCTCCCTCCCTGGCTACATCGTCTCCCACCTGGCACCCAGTACCAAGCCGCCGGTCACTCAAGAAGGCTCTGGGTGCCCGCCCCTCAGAGACACTGGTCCCATTCCTGGCTGAAGTACCCTGTGGGAGGCCCAGGGCCACTCTCGCCACTCACTGCCTGCCCTTCGGAGCTTTGGAGCTCTGGAGCTCTGGGCCCACCCTGGCTGAGGCACTCAGCACATGACCCCAAGCTGGGGGACCCAGACAAGTGGAGAGAAACGGATCTGCAAAAACTGCCTCGGCCATTCCCCAGGCAGAGACTTCCATTGCCCCGCCCACCTATCAACAAACCCTACCTCAGTTTCTAAGGTAATGTCAGGAAACAGGAGACAAAACCCCATCCCTATGCTGAATCAGGCAAAAGCAATCCCCAGGCAGCCGACTAGAGCAAAGGATCGCCGGAGCCCAGCAGGTCCAGGCTGCAGTGGCCGGGAGCGGCCACTGCACTCCAGTCTAGGCGACAGGGTGAGACTCCAACTCAAAAAAAAAAAACAATAAACAAACAAAAACAAAAACAAAACAAACAAATCCAAACTGCGAGTAAATCTTGCTGCTTGCAACGGAAAACAAAGGAGAGAGGCCAGAGATCAGAGCTGAAGTGACTTTAGTCTGATCACTTATTTTGACTTATGATTTTATCATTTTGACTGTTTGTTTTGATCACGTTTGTTGTTTGTCTTCTGACTTACACTGTTTCTTGATTTTATTGGTCTGTCTCTGTGTAGCGATCAGTATTCTTTAGGGAATCCTTCTTACGTGTCTTTTTTCACTTCCTTCCGGCATTGTGTCTCTTTCTCACCTGATAGTTGGAATGTATGTCTGTTTTCCCTCTCGCTCTTCTCTCTTTCTAACTTCCTATTGACCCCCTCTTCCTCCATTATTTTCCTCTTTTATACCCACCTTCTTAATCTAGGGATCAAGACTACATACTGCTGAATGGACAGATTGTAAGGCAGAGGGAAATAGGTTCCAGTGTGCTCATACACCTGTTTGTGGATGTTAGAATCAGCATATACATTCTGAACCACAGCTTCCCTCTCAATTAAACCTCAAAACTGCAAAAAGTACAGACTGCAGCCTACACTCCAACCTCAAAAGTGAAGAAAAACCAAAAGAAGAGTATGGGTCTCTCCCAGACCCCTGGGAGGGCAGACATGGAGACTGACTTAGGAATGCAAACAATGAAGAGCCCCCAGAATGAAGGGTCTCAAACTACAAACCTAAATATCAAGGCATTAATGGAGAGATTAAAAAGAATTGAGGAGACACAATGCCATGGTCCCTCTGTATCCATCAATGTCTGCCAGGCTCATACAAAGGATGCCATTTTAAATTATACATCAGGGAGATAGCCTGTCTCTTCCCTCTCAGGAAAGAGGCCAGATCTATTGCTACAATCAAGGCACAGTGAGGCCACTACTGTCTGGAGAAGTTGTCCCCAACCTACAATCTTATGGCTCTGTTTCATACCCAGAATATAGCACATCTACTCCTCAACCAGAAATACTGATGGTGCTAAAGGTGGTTCAGCACACAAATATACTACTAGCAGCATTCACTTTTGGAATCTACTACACTGTGTTTATTCTACCCATCACAGAAACATGCTTGCAAGGTGAGTACAAAGAGCAAAAAGGAAGATAAATCAACTCAGCACACAGAAGGAGGGTCAAAGCTAAAGCTAACAAGTGGTGAGTCCACAGAGAGGTTGAATTTAGTCCCAGACTTCAACCACTACCCTTGCTCTGTGCTCTCCACTTTCAGACTCAATACGAGAATACCTAAAGAAGTGGGAAGGTGGGACATTATAATGCCAACTGTGCTACATATAAAGAGAACTCCAAAAGCACACCAAGGAATACCACACTTTTTGTTGCCCTAGCTGATCAGTTTCCCTATCACCACACTCTCATTAACTTCCTTCTCTAATTTACTGCTTTAGTGTCTTTGGAAAATACCTCAGAATTTTTCTTGTGGTAGTGACACTTTAGTATTTCTTAATTTACACCAGGATTTAAAACCATGTGTTCAGAGATCCTGTTCAAAGTGAGCAGGCTTAGAATCTGTGCTTGCTTATAGATTTCATGAGGAAGCTCTACTCTCTGTCTTAGTCTACGGTGTGAACGCTTATTCTCTCAGGAGAGTGGAGAGAACTGAAAGGACACTATATAGAGAGCGTCAGGTTTTACAAAACATTTCGTATTTCAACATTGCTTTCACTTTAAATTTGACTTAGAACAATATTGTGAAATACAAAGAAAATAATGACACCAATAGATAACTAGTTAGAAGTAGAACAGTTACTGCCTATCTCCTAATATTGAGTCTTGTCCATGGTCCTTAAAATGAGTTACTCACAAATGCTTGACACTATTGGAAGATTGATGAACTAATGTGTAGGGAGAGCATCTCACTTACCAGGTACTGACTTGTTTCTTGATTCCTTTGAAGTAATGAAAACATCCCAGAAGACTGAGACTTCCCTCGAATTGCAACCTTCAAGCCATACAATTGGTTACAAAGTCCAGAATTCCCTAAGTCCTGTAGTAGCAAAGATATCCAAATACTTGATAATAGCTCATCACCTGAGCTGGGACATTTCAGTGAAAGCTCCTGTCCAGTAAGCTTCAAGTCAGGAAAATTCAGATAATAAGAATTTGGGTGAGATCAAAACCAACCTTTTCAAGCCTCTGGATGCCTACTAGATGCCAACAGAAAACCAAGATCCTCCTCTACTCCCTTTTCAAATCCCTGATATTCACCAGCTTCTGGCCTACATTGATCTTCTCAGTCCTGAGGAACAGCCTGGTTCTGAAAATGCCAAACTAAGAGAAAACAGTCTGAGTTTTGAGGAACAAGGGACACTAGAAAGTGGGATTGAGTCTAGCAACAGTTTTGCTAACATCATCACACTGGCAGAGGATATTTACCTACCCCAACTCTTCGATTCCTTAAAAGATCTTGACCAACCCAAAGGTCCCACAGGAATCAAAGCCAAACATACCAGAGACATCAAGGTGAATCAGATGCAGGAAAATTCAAATCTAATAAAGGGTGCCAGGGTTCTACTAACCTCTCGACACGGCCTACCACTTCAAGTTAGGTACATTCAGATAATAAGAATTTGGGTGAGATCAAAACCAACCTTTCCAAGCCTCTGAATGCCTACCAGATCAACTCAGACAGAACAAATGCAAAACTTCTGAGCCTAACAAAGATGCTCCAGAGGCCAAAATATAGCCAAAGGACCCAGAGTGCCTGTTAGAGGGAGAAGTGGTTTTTTGTAGTGCTACAGCCAGTGACAGACCACCTGCAAATGCAACTAAGCATTCTGACAGCAGACCTCAGAAAGCTGCATGGAATGGATAACCCACGATGGTAAAGGTCCTGAGAAAATGCAAGTCAAAGCCCAAAATCCAAATGGCAGTGCTGAAAAGGGGTATCCATCTCCATTCCAGTATGAGCTTCTATCACCTGGAATGGTCACGTTGATAGTTTTGCCATTTCCAACCCTGGATAAACCTCAAGCTTGACCTGCTCTTCAATGGCCACAGTCTCTGGCTGTACATAAACTCCTGCTATGCCTTACTCTGCCAGGTCTCTGTCTACTAACTCAGCTAACCTACTTCAATCAGTCCATCCCAACCACCTCCTACTAACACATCTTTAATGGGTCCAGCCAGTCCATCTCAGCCAATTTCCTCCAATGAGTTCCACTCAGTTTGACAACTTTGGCCCAGCCTCCTACCCCTCACTCTGCTAGAATTAGGCCTGCACCCCACAAAACAACATCTTGTACTTCTCTCCACAATAAGCTTGCTGAGACCAAGTTCCAGTCACCACTCAAGCCTCAAAACCAACATTTACTCCAAGACTTCAGCCATCAACCAATCCCATGGAGGTAACCCAATGTTCCTAAACTAGTAAAGTCAACACCCATCACAGAAGAGCAGACCCAGAGCGTGAGGCCATAAGGAGACAAGCTCAACAAAAGCATGAAAATGCCGTCAAATACATCTCTTTGGGGAAATGCAGTGTTTTGTTGAGAGGGAAAAGATATGGAATTTGCTCAACACTATGGCTACACAATGTAAGAGCTGCTAAAATAGTTGGTATCACTTTGGGTACTAGCTAGTTTTCCATATATACACAGACAAATACAAATTACTTCATTTAAATGTTTTAAAACTTAACAGAGCTAAAAAAAAAAAAGAAACATAATCGAATTGATCAGTATATGATTAATGAAGATCTTTTGAGTTTTGAGATTGTGTTAACTGTGGTTTATCTTTGTTAAAGGTGGGCATCCAAGTTTGCAACAGAAAGAAAAAACTAGTTAGATAGGAAAATAGGGAAAAGGAGACAAGAATTGGGGGGGGGAAGGAGCCTGGTCCAGAACTAGAATGGCCCAAAGGAGAGAGATTTTATGGGCTTATGAAAATAATCAGGAATGGGGATAATGGCAGAAGTTAGATGCAGAGTCTGAGGTTAGGGCTGAAAAGATAACATTTGGACAAAGTTGAAGATGGCAGAAATGGAGTCTGGGTTGACTATAAGAAATGTAAAAAAAAAAAACTCTCATGGAGGATGGCATCATGTCTCATGGCCTCCCTGGTACATAGTTTAGAAAATATGATTCAGGACACATTTCTTATAGGTTTGGGCTACCTTAACCATATATGATTAGAGCCAGGAAAGGCGAATATAAAACATAGGGGAACTTACCCTGAAAGTAGCAAGGGAGCACAGTAATCCTAGGGCAGCTGATAACCTGGGGCATCGACAGTTAAACCATCACAGTATGGGACCTACTCACAATAGGGGATGAAACATAAATCACCATCAACACAACAATAAGGACAAGGCCACCAAGAAGTACTACTTCAGTTAACATTTACAACACGCAATGCCAGTATCACTGTGCCACTTTAATGGTGAGGTTCATCAATGGGCTAGGGCCACAGCACATGTGAAGGGGCAAGGCCTCAAAGTGAGGCCTATGGGAGGTTCCCGAAGTCCTAGTGTTAAGTGCCTGTAGTGGCCAACCTGGCTTTCACAACACAGCATCCAGAGGTTACCGGTGTACAAGATCAAACTTCTGGAAAGGTCTAAATATTAAGTTGAGGGGCTCTCATCATGTCCCCCTCCATGAACCCAGCACATACCTTTTTGCCATCAACTGAATCCCATGAGAAAACTTAGTTTGGAGCACCCATTCCCACAGAATGAGAGAGGTGAGTGCATGTGTGCAGTGGGCCACCCACAAGGTCACAGGACTCTGGAGCCCAAGGGCCCTGAGGTGCTCCTTGGGTGATCTCAAGGCACAGCTTGAAGGAGAGAAGGTTGGGTACAGTGGTGGGAGGGCAGGAAAGGAATGGAGGTGGAGAAAGAGAAAATAAAGTAGTGTATCATCACCATGAAAAACCAGTAATTACTTTTTTTAATTTTTTTGAGATATAATTTACAAAACAATTCACTCGCAACATGTAGTATGCAATTCAGAGGCTTTTATTTTTTTGAGTTGGAGTCTCACTCTGTCGCCCAGACTGGAGTGCAGTGGCCACTCCCGGCCATCGCAGCCTCGACCTGCTGGGCTCCGGCGATCCTTCCGCCTCAGCCTTCCAAGTAGCTGGAACTACAGGTGTGCGTTACCATGCCTGACTAATTTTTTGATTTATTGTAGAGATGAGGTCTCACCTGCCCAGGCGGGTCTTGAACCCGCGGGCTCAGGCAATCCAATCACCTCAGTCTCCCAAAGGCACGGGATTACAGGCTGAGCCACCGAACCTGGCCAGAGGCATTTAATACATTCACGAGTTGGTGCAGCTATCACAACTATCTGATCAATTACATTTTTTAACATCCCCAAAAGAAACCCCAGCACAAATTAGAAGTCAGTCATTCCCTACTCCGTCCTCCTTCTGGCCTCAAGTACTCACCAGTCTCCTAAGTTCATTATGTTCATCTACTCTTCTGTTCTTTTTTTAAAATCTCATATTTATTTATTATTTTTCAGTTGGGGTTTGACTTCGTTGCCAATACCGGAAAACAATAGCATGATCATGGCTAACCAACCCTCAAATTCAATCCTTTCTGCCAATTCAAATAAATGAAATCACAATATGTGACCTTCGGTATTTGGTTTTTTTCACTTAGCATAAAAGTTTGAAGATTCCAGTGAGTGTCAGTACTTCCTTTGTTTTTATTACTGTATAGTATACTATTATATTAATATACCATATTTGTTTATCTGTTCATCAGTTGCTGGACATTTACATTGTTTCCACTAATAAGTTACATTTACTGAGGTTTTATTCTCTGCCAGTTATCACCTGCTTGAACTGACCCATTTTACAGATAAGAAGGGAAACTGTATCAAGAATTCACCCAAGATTAAGAGCTAGAAAGTAGGGGAGCTGGGATTTACATGATAGACCACTGGAAAGATACAAAAGGGGAAATTCACCCTTTTCCCAGAGTTTCAAAGCAACCCACTTCCCTTCTTCCTTAGAGACACCTACTTTTGCCAGTTTGAGAACTAATCCAGAAAAATTATTTATTTATACCTCAACATGACTGTATCATGAGTTATAGAATACCACTAATTTGATATGTATTTTATATAGCATACTAAATTCCTATATGTATTTGCATTACCTTATTCATAATTGTCCTGGTATTTTACCTTTTATATTTACCATTTATCTAAAATCTTTTGATTTAAAAAATTTTTCTTGAGTCGGGCTCGGTGGCTCAGCCTGTAATCCCATGCCTTTGGGAGGCTAAGGTGAGTGGATTGCCTGAGCCCGCGGGTTAGAGACCCGCCTGGGCAGCGAGACCTCATCTCTACAATAAATCAAAAAATCAGCCGGGTGTGGTAGCGCATGCCTGTAATTCCGGCTACTTGGAAGGCTGAGGCAGAAGGATCACCGGAGCCCAGCAGGTCGAGGCTGCAGTGGCCAGGAAAGGCTACTACACTCCAGTCTGGGTGACAGAGTGAGACTCCAACTCAAAAAAATAAAATAAAATAAAATAAAATAAAATAAAAATAAAAAATTTATATTTTTCTTGCTTTTTAAGACATTACCCATTATGTTCATCCACTCTTCTGTTTTTTTTTTTTTTAATCTCATATTTATTTATTATTTTTGAGTTGGGGTTTGACTTGGTTGCCAATACTGGAAAACAGTAGCATGATCATGGCTAACCAACCCTCAAATTCATGCACTTAATCAAGCCTCTTGCCTCAGCCTCACTAGAAGCTGGGGCTACAAGTTCGCATGACCACACTAGACATTTTATTTATTATTATTTTTTTTTTTGAGATGAGGTTTCTCTATGTTGTCTAGGCTGGTCTCAAAATTTTGGGCTTAAGTGATCCTCTTCCCTCAACCTCCCAAATTTCTGGGATTACAGGCATTAGCACCTTGCCTCGCCTGTTTTTGTTTGTTTTGAGTTACAGTCTCACTCTGTCACCCAGACTGGAGTGCAGTGGCACACTCACAGCCACCCCAGCATCCACCTTCTGGGCTCAGGCAATCCTTCCACCTCAGCCTTCCAAGTAGCCAAGACTATAGGTGCATGCTATCACACCCAGCTAATTTTTTTTATTGATTTATTGTAGAGATGAGGTCACACCAAGTTGCCCAGGCTGTTCTTGAAACTGTGGGCTCAGACAATCCTCTTACCTCAGCCTCTCAAAGTGCTGGGATTACAGGCTTAAGCCACTTCACCCAGTCTGTTTTTTTAAATAAAGTATTGGAAAACATGGTGGTTTACTTTCAAGATTTCCTGACTCTGTTCCCCTTTTATCCTTTGTATTTGTTGGCCCTCCTGGCAGTTTCTCCTCTGTGATAAGTCATGTCCTGGAAAGGAGCTCTGGCTGCTCAGGTATAAAGGGGTTAAGCTACTTCAGCCCTTCAGCCCTGTAATTACTCACTTTGGGACTGGGCATACCCCTTGCCGTTTCAGCTGCTGTTCTCAAACTGGCCCACTTTGCTTCCAGTGAACACCTGCTGGTACTGTAAAGGCCTCCTGTCTGCCCCCTCCCTTGTGCTGATGGTCATACCTGGCAGATCTGGTGTCTATTGGTTTGCCCCACCCTCTGTGCTGGGGTTCAGAAGAACTTTGTCCTCTAGTTTGGTGGAAATGCCATGCAGGCTTTGGTTTTTTTTGAGCTATTTCCATGAGAGGATTTCAGGAAATTCTGAAAGTACACTGTTGCCTCCATCTTTTTCAAGTCCACCTCAATCTTTTGATGTATTAAATGGAGAAGCCCTGCAGCTTTCAGTTTCCCGAAGCAGAGCACCATTTGCCTGAAACAAGTTAAGATTCTGAGTCAGACAAGGCTTTCTGAGTCCCTCAGTCTACCATGGCACTTTATGCCTATACTTGCTTCTTCCATGTCTTGAGTGAGAGTTAAAACAGCCTAGAGGGGTTTGTGGGTAGGCAAGCATTTGGCCACTATTAGAAAATCCTGCTAAGCAGGTGAAAAATCTGGAGGCAGGCTCTGGTCAGGAAGTTGTATCTTTTCCTTCCATTTTTATTTCTCTTTGTACCTACTTTTCTAAACATGAACAAAATTGAATCTCCAATCTGACCTCCTCCCCATCTCACCCACACAAAAACTAGTCCATGCACAGTTTTCATCTCAGTTAACGGCAATGCCATTTTTCCAGTAGCTCAGGGCAGAAACCATTGAGGTAATTTGACTCTTGTCTATCCTCCCAACTGCATACCAAGAACATCAGCAAATTCCATTTGCTCTACTTTCATATTGAATCTAGAACCTGGCTACTTCTAACCACATTCCTCCATTTTCATGTTAGTTCAGGTTTTCAGCATTCCCTGCCTAGATTACTGAACTATCCTTCTAACAATGCACAGGTTCCCATTCTTTTTTGAAAAAACTTATATTTTGTATTAAAATTGTGGGGTACAGTTAAGGGTTAGGTATACAAATATGCATCGTTCAGGCACCCTTGTTGATAAGGGGTGTGGTTCCCAAACTTTCTAGACTCATTAAGCCCTACCTCACTCATGGGCCAAGAGAAATACTTAACAGTCACATTTATTAGTTAGATGCCAACAATTTAATAAGTATTTATGCCTATAGTAGGCTAAATAATTATCACCCAAAAAGAAGAGGTCTTACTCTCTGGTTTTTAAAATATATTTTAAATATATTTTAAAATTGTGGGGTACAGTTAAGGGTTAGTTATACAAATATTCATTGTGAAGGTACCTTTGTTGATGAGGTGTGCCCCCACCTTCCCCAGGCAGATATCGACTACCATTAATTCTAACTCCCTGCCCCCACTGTAGTTTCCCACCACTGCCAATCCTTTTCTTATAGTATTACAGTAGTTGTTCAAGGTCCACTTATGAGTGAGAACATGTGATATTCAGATCTTTGTTTCTGTGAAAGATCACTCAGTATTATAAACTCTAATTCCATCCAGGTGGCTGCAAAGTTCATTATTCTTCTTTATGGATACATAATATTCCATCATGTATACGTACCACATTATTTTTATCTAGTCCTCTTTTGATGGGCAGTGCAGTTGGTTCCATGATCTTGCTATTGTGAACAATACTGTGATAAACATGTGTGCAGATATCTTTTATATAGAGTGATTTGAGTTCTTCCAGGTATATTCCCAGTAAGGGGATTGCGGGGCTATAGGGAAGGTCTATTTTTAGAGCTTTTAGGAATTACCACACTGATTTCCACAGAGGCTGCACTAGTTTACACTCCCACCAACAGTGTAGATGTGTTCCCTTCTCCTCACATCCTCTCCAGCATCTGTAATTTTTTGTTATTGATGATGGCCATTCTGACTGGAATTAGGTGGTATCTCAGCGCAGTTTTACTTTGCATCTCCTTGATGACTAGTGAGGCTGAACATTTTTTCATGCATCTGTTGGCTGCTCATCTGTCTTCTTTTGAGTAGTGTCTATTCATATCTCTTGCCCACTTTGTAAAAGGGCTATTTGTTTTTTTTCTTTTCAGCACGTTTGAGTTCCTTATAGATCCTAGATGTTAGGCATTTGTCAGACATGGAGTTGGCAAATATTTTCCCCAGTCTGTGGGCTGTCTCCCTGCTCTTTTGATGGTTTCTTTGGCTTTGCAGAAGCTTTTCAGTTTAATGAGGTGCCACTTTTCTATCTTATCTCTTATGACTTGTGCATTTTGGGTTTTGCTCAGGAATTGATTGCCAATTCCAACTTCCTTCCACAAGGGTGTCTCCTGCATTTAATAAGGTTCTCATGGTTTGAGGTTTTACATTTAGGTCTCTGATCTATTTAGAGTTAATTTTTGTGTATGGGAATAGACAGGGGTCCTGTTTGAATCTTCTGCATGTGGTCAGTCAGTTTTCCCAGCACCATTTACTGAATAGGTTCTCATCTCACAGTGGTAGGTGGTGGAGGCTTTGTCAAAGATGAGTTGGTTGAGAAATTGAGGTTTTGCTTCTAGAATCTCATTTCTACTCCATTGATCTACATATCTGTTCTTGTAGAAAATGAGTCTTTGGATGTGATTACACATCTTGATATGAGGAGATTATTTTTGACTATTAGAGTGAGCCCTAACTTCAACCATATGTGTCCCTATAATACGAAGAGAGATGAAAATTTAATACAGACAAAAGAAGTGAAAGGTAATGTGAGCACAGAGGCAAATACTGAAGGGATGCAGCCACAAGCCAAAGAATGCTGGCAGCCACCAGAAGCTGAAAAGGTCAAGGATCAAAATCCCCCAAGAGCCTCAAAAGGGAGTACAGTACTACAAAACCTAAATTTTGCCTGGTGAAGCCGATTTCACACTTATAGGCTCCAGAACAATGAGAATGAATTTTTGTTTTTTAAGCCACTAAGATTGTGGTGAATTGATAGCAACAAGAAAGTAATACAATGTTCCAACAACTAAGTGGCTATTTGTAAAATAATACATACAAGTTAAAAAAATTTGATTTCCCCATTAATGACAATACTTGCTGATGAGATAGGTGTGCCTCTTGGGCAGTATATATCTCAAACTTTGGAATCAAATGAGACACTGCCTGCCTCATTTTCTGTTGCACATTGATTTAACAGGAAGCTTGCTTCTTTTTTATATAGCTACTGCCAAAAATTCAATTTCACAAAGATATGGCATCATAGAAAGGAACACAGCATGACCTGATGATAAAATTGTGAACTACCTATTAGGTATAAGCTCACACACTATAGCTATGAAGTATCGCTATGAATCCTTCACAAATTTAAAATAGTCTGCTTTACCCAGATGAATCTGCTGTGCTGTCCTGGGATATTCTTGGCTCACATTTCAATCTGCACTTCTAACAGGTTTTTCTGCTCCCATTTTTGCCCTTTCAAATGTGTCAACATAGTAACCATAATGATCCTTTACAAAATGTAAGTCAGATCCTATCTTTGTTCAGACCTTATATGGCTTCTCATTTCTCTCGGAGCCAAAGCCAATGTCCTTACAATGGCTTATAAAATCCACCATACATCAGGGGTTGGCAAACATTTCCTATAAAAAGTCAAACAGGAAATATGCTAGTCTTTGTGGGCTAGATCATCTCTGTCTCAACTACTCCACTGTGCACTCGCAGCATGAAAGCAGTCACAGTAAACAGATACACAAATGGGCAAAGCTATCTTCCAAAAAAACCTTCTTCACAAAAACAGACTGCACCAGTTGCTGACTCTTGTACAATGTGACCTACTGCTATGCACTCTCTCAACACTCTACTCAAGCCAAACTGAGCCTGCTTGCTCTCCTTGAATACAGCAAGCTCCTGACTCAGGGCCTTTGCACTTGCTATTCTCTGCCTGCAATGCTCTTCTAAACTATATCAAGTCTTTTCTCAGATCTAATCTTTTCAGTGAGGATCTCTCTGACCACACTATTTGAAGTTGCATTTGCCTCACTGTGCTTCTGCCTTCCCTCAATAAATTCCCTTTACCAGGGCCAATTTCTACCTTAGTACTTTGAACTTTCTAATATGCTGTGTAATTTACATCTTTATCATGATGATTGTTTGATCATCATGATAAAGTTGTAAATTACACAGCATATTAGAAAGTTTAAATGTTAAGTTATATATACCACTCCCTTGCTCACCACTAAACTGTAAGATTTGGGAAAATTTTGGTCTTTTTGTTTACTGATATGTGTCCAATGCCTTACACAGTATCTGTCACATAGCAGGTAATCAATCAATATTGTCGAGATGGCTAACTAAATGACTGCTTTTCAAAAAGAATAAATATAGTGGCATGCAATTCTTCATCCCTCATTAAAGGGGATAGTGCCTGGTCATAAACCAATTATTTTTTAATAGAAATACAGAAACTGAATATAAAATGATGAGATCTAAATGTCCCATTTAAAAGTCCTAAAGTTTCTTATGTCATGTAACTCTTAATCAAATTGACAATCTTGACAAGGGCACTTGTACCCCAAACAAAGCTTTTGAATTATTAAAAATAAGTTACATAACCCACAGCTATCTAACATGTAACAAGACAACAATATGTTTCTTATAAAATGAATTCCTCATATATACATTTAAACATAAGGTTTAACAATACACTCACTTTAAAGACCTTTCTTTCCAAGCTTACAGCTGAACTCATTTCAAACTAGTCATTTTTCTAGGCGACAGGAGATACCAGTCTTCAAAAAGACTGTAGGTGGAGCTCAAAACCACAGATTCATCTTCATGTTACTAGTTTTGGGTAGCTTTCCTCTCAAGGGACATCTTCTTCATCAGGCAATTTTGACTTCAACTAAAAAGAGATATAATTGGTGTGCAATTATATACAAATGTAAACAGACCCAGAACCTTTGTTACATTTCCTTTTATATGAACGTGCACACCCTACAATGCTTTCTTCCTAAGAAGTTACTTTTCAAACTGTATTTGTCATTTTATATTCCCAATGGGTTCACAGCAATTTTTACCAATAGGAACAATTTTTTGTTTAGCACACAGTTTTCATTTGCTTTCAAAGCAGCCCCCATACTAGCAACGTTCCAGATAGACCATTTTGGTGTCTTAATGCTTGGCGCTAACCTAGACTCCCCTTGAGAATCTTGCTCATCTACTGAGGTCTCTAAGCCTATATCCATGAAAACCTGAAGAACACAAAAACTGGATGATCCATGCCTGATATTGGCCCATCAATATAATACTCAATACATATCTGCTCAATTAATGAAGGGATCTAGCCTTCAAGCTTTCTGCTTCTAGTTCTAACTGTCTTGTAGAGAAGACTTGGACTGTAAAACATAATGGTCATTGTTTTTCATTCTTCATCTCAGCTGTCACCATCATTGTCTAGTTCATTCCTGTAATTCATTTGGAGACAGTGAGACAACATTTATCTCAACAATATTTGAATATTCAACAAAATATATTCAGTGCATTTGGGGTCACACTTTATTCTACACACTGGAAATAGAGCTGTGAGCAAGTCAGAAAAAGATCTTGCATTCAGCCGGGCTCAGGGGCTCAGCCTGTAATCCCGTGCCTTTGGGAGGCTGAGGTGAGTGGATTGCCTGAGCCCATGGGTTCGAGACCCGCCTGGGCAGGCGAGACCTCATCTCTACAATAAATCAAAAGATTAGCCAGGTGTGGTAGCGTGCACCTGTAGTTCCAGCTACTTGGAGGCTGAGGCGGAAGGATCGCCGGAGCCCAGCAGGTCAAGGCTGTGGTGGCCGGGAGCAGCCACTGCACTCCAGTCTCTGCAAGAGAGTGAGACTCCAATTCAAAAAAAAAAAGATCTTGCATTCATGGAAATTATATTAGAATGGGAAATGAAAGATAATAAACAACCCAAACCATATCACATCCTGGTAAGGACTATGAAAGTGAATTCAAATGTGAATAAGTGACACAAGGTAACTGGGTGGCTACTTAGAATGGGTGGTCAGAGAAGCTCCCTTTGAAGAGGTGGCATCTAAGCTGAGAAATGAATGACAAGACATAGCCAGTCAAACAAAGATCACAATAAAAGAACCCCAGGAAGAGGAAACAGTTGTCCCAAGGTCTTGAGTCAATTAGCAAAGATTTTCAAGCTAAATCCAGACCTTGATGCTATAGGGTATCTTCTTTTTGAGGGGGAGCATAGAGTTGTGACAATGGAGGTGAAGTGGTCCTGTTGGCAATTAGTGGGTGAGGGTTATACATACCAGATAGCTTGCCAAATACAGTATAGTCACACAAATGCATCCCACATCCTGAAAGGCTTTTAAATGTCCTAGCCAACATTAACATAGGTTAAAAACAAAAAAAGTTCATATTTATCTTAAGCTTACAACCTAAACCCATTACACAAATCACAAAGTATTTTTTGTTCAATTTTAATATACATTGAATTTTCCAGCAGAGTACTCACTTTATCAATCAAGTGAAGACTATAGTTTGTTTTGTTTGGAAATTTTCTAAGAGCCACTCACTATTATAGAAATTCCTACCAGTAAAGCAAATTAGCCCACCTAGACAAGTCTGCATAGATAGTTATTGCACTTATAGTGCAAGCAAATATTTCTCTATATGCAAACATATACATGTACAAACATTTACATATGAAAATGCTTTATTACAATATACTATTTAGCCCTTATAGTTAGGATTTTACATTGATTTGTTTTTCCTTAGAAATATGCTTGGATGTTAGTTATATGTACCTATGAATTTCATTTCAGGGTAGTAAAGAGGGCATTACAAAGTATTTATATAAGAAGAGAAAATGGAATATGATAGGCTTCAGAATCAGTGTTCTACATGGTAAACTCAGATTTCTGAAAGAATACTGGATTAGCTTTTGCTTACCTTTTGCAAAGGAACTCTGACAGCCATGAAATGAGTCCCAGGCATCCTCTGATAGACAGCTAGTTTTCCACCTATTGGACATAATTTTTTGTTAGCCAAATTGTATATTAGCCATGTCTCCTTGCATAGAATGAGACTCCTTGAAAAAAGGAATCACAGTCCCACACAACATGTCCCCTCTGGTCTTTGGTTTGCATTTTGCCAGTCCACACATTCAACTTGACCTAGTAGCTGCATATAAGTTCCTCCTTCCTGTTTCTTCGTCTTGGAAAAAGATGCAGGGCAACAAAACAGTGCAAAGTTCTCCACAAATAAGGCACATCTAACACCAGAGATGGCCAGGATTTATGTATTTCTGATAAAAACCTAGGCAAGTACCCAACACTAAGTTGCCATTAATACATACATGTTCACTGAAATAATTTAAATGCAATTATTTCACTGCACTATTTTAATTTTAGTCTTATACAACTGATGCTATCAAATTCAATCTTTAGGGAACTTATGGTTCATACTTTAAGAAAAAACCTGATAGAAAAGGGACTGTGAACTTCAGTTAATAATGCCAGAAATCAAAATGAAAAGTAGGATGAGTCAGAATGAACTAGGATTAATTCTGTATAGATGAAGCAACAAGAGTAAGGACAAGAGTGGCGATATATGGGGCTGGAGAAGCAGAGAATCCCAGACATGTAGAGCCCTATGGAAAAATGCCATGATAATGAGTTTGTTTTTGAGCAATGCTTATAAGCAATATTCCAACTACAATTTCATTTCAATTTTTAATAATGGCCTTTTAAAAGATTTCCTGTTGTGAAGAATGGATTGGAAGGAAACAAACAGCAGTTATAAGACACTAGTTAGTATTCAACTACAATAGGTCAAACAAAACTTGTATTACAGTGCTGATGCACAAATGACAGATCAAAAAGACACTCAGGATATAAAATGAAGGGGAATTAATGAAGTATGAGATGGGAGGAGAGGTAGGTCTCAAGGAGTAAAAACAGTTCACTGCCATATGAGCAAAGTCTCAAAATTAATCACATCATCGAGTAAAGGAAGATCTCTCAAATGAGAACGGTTAAGAAGCAAAACAGTATGTATGCTCTCTGTGATTTCTGGAAAAAACACACACCAACTTTCCATGTAAGATCTCAGGATGGTACTAGTAGGTTCTTTCACTCAAACTGTTACTCACATTTTCTGTGCAACATAACAAAGAACAGGAGTGTGGGGATCCATTGTGTTAGGAAAGAAGTATCCCCAATGCTATCAGTCCCATAAATATTTTACCTGAGAGCAATGGCCAGAACCTTGCTTTTAAAAGAATAAGGAGCAATCATAGAACATCGCAGATATTGGCTCTTTCAGCTACTGTGGGTGAAGCAGCGAAGGTCAATGCCTCTAAGTAAGTGGCTGCCAGGCCAGGTGCGCACTTACAACAGTCAGTGGTACAGATCACAGGATACAAAGCCCAGACCCAGAAGTGATGGGCTAGGAGGGCCCTGCTCAGGAGATGAGTCAGATTACCTTTCAGGGACTCAGTTTCCACCTTCTTCTTGACTGAGGAACATCTGGAAAAGTCTCGTGCCCGGCCCCAGCCACTGCGAGCATCATGCTGTTGGCTCATGTGAGGCCCAAGATGCTGCCCACCCAATGACAAGGCAGGCAAAAGTGTCATTCTGGCACATTAAGTGCCAGGATAGCACCCCAGACCAGAAAAACTCCAGCAGCAACCCACGTAGTGCCCAGACCCCTCACCACTGCATATGCACCCTGCAGGTCGTGATGGCATCACCAACACTGCTTACTGAGAGACTAGGTTTATAAACAGCACTCTGGAGTCTACAGCCCCTCCTGCTACAGGGGCTTGGTAACACAGGTCGATGAGATAGCATATACCTATGCACTCTTTGAAATACACATAATGAAAAGTTAATCTTACTGTCCTTAGTACCTTGTGTGTCCTTCCATATATTTCCAAACCCTTACAGTCACATTTTACACAGTGTATATAAATACTTACTGTCACATATATGTATATGCTCTATGTTCTACTTCTATACAAAAGCAGCATACAATACATACACTGTATTTCCAGTCAATTTATCCTTTCTAGGTTGTTTTTGTTTTGAGTCAGAGTCTCACTCTGTTGCCCAGGCTGCAATAGCACACTCACGGCCATGCCAGCATCGACCTGCTGGGCTCCGGTGATCCGTCCGCCTCAACCTTCCAAGTAGCTGGAACTACAGGTATGCACTACTATGTCTGGCTAATTTTTTGATATGTTGTAGAGACGAGGTCTCACCAAGTTGCCCAGTTTGGTCACGAAACTCTGGGCTCAGGCAGTCCTCTCACCTCAGTCTCCCAAAGTGCTGGGATTACAGGCTTGAGCCACCGTGCCCGGCCCTTTCTAGGTTTTTAATGGCTATAGAACATTTGATTGATTATAAGTAAATTAATTTAAAATACCACGATTTATGTAAAGAGTCCAATATTGATGGACCTTCAGATGTCTTCAGGGGTATTTTTTTTTTTTTTTTGAGTTGGAGTCTCACTCCGTCACCCAAACTGGAGTGCAGTGGCATGCTCCCAGTCACTGCAGCCTCAACCTGCTGGGCTCTGGCAAAGGGGTATTTTTTAATTAAAAACAAAAACAAAAACAGTGCTGGCATGTAAATATCTTATACTACCACCCAACTATACCTAAATTCCTAGAAGTAGAATTTCTGAAATAAAAGACATACAAACAGAGTTTTCAGACACTACCTGACTACCCTTCAAAAAATATTTTATCAACATGAACTCCCATCACAACCACACTTTTACTGAGTTCCTGACACATACTAGGAATCATGCTATAGGGCAGCTAGTTTATGTGAGAGCAAACACCAAAAGACAACTGAGAGTGGAGCTGTAGTTGACCATTGCCACATAGTATCAGGCAGAAAAATCTGTTCCTGTGAAAAAGTTTGAATTCTGCTCCAAGTGGAATGAACAGCAAAGGTCAGCATTATCTACAGTAGGTCTAAAAGCAGAATAGAGTACTAAATTCCAGATCCAATTGTAAGTTATTAGAATACCAGACTTTTACATAATTTTAACGTTTTAGTTTCTAATTTATGAAAGTAACTTACATACATTTTGAGTAATCTTCACAACCACATTAGAGCTGGACAAACATGATCACAAAGGCCAGTTCAAGAATAAATTAATGAATAAACAAAAGGGTAAAAAGACATCTGCCTTTATTAACATTTTGAGACAGTCATATTCCAATGAATTTTAAATCCACAAGTATTTATAATTCTGAAAATGTCCATATAGTTAAAAATGTGTCAATATTAGCAAATTGCAATTAGAAAAGGAAAGACAAGTTAGCATAACATAATTTGAAAACTCTAGCTAGGCTCATTCAAAGGTGATATTAAATATTAAAATACAGCTGGGCTTGGTGGCTCAGCCTATAATCCCGCGACTTTGGGAGGCTGAGGTGAGTAGATTGCCTGAGCCCGCGGGTTCGAGACCCACTTGGACAGCGAGACCTCACCTCTACAATAAATCAAAAAATCAGCCGGGCGTGGTAGCACACTCCTGTAATTCCAGCTACTTGGAAGGCTGAGGCGGAAAGATCGCCGGAGCCCAGCAGGTCGAGGTTGCGGTGGCCGGGAGCGGCCACTGTACTCCAGTCTGGGCGACAGAGTGACACTCCAACTAAAAAAAAAAAAAAATTAAAATACTCTTGGAATTTGGAGGAAAAAATACAATAGGTGTATGCTGACCGAAAAACTACAAATGGTACAAGTGTCTAGATATATACAAGACACAAAAGGGAACCTAAATCTATCAGAAGCCAGAAAAGCTATATATTTCCTACACTTTCCATTTTATTTTCTTTTTCAATTTTTTTTTAAAGAAAGCAAGACTTATTGAGAGGACAGAAAATCTCCCACGTTGGAAGGAGACCAAGGGGGCTGCCCTTTTTTAAATTTTTAATTTTAAATATGCGGTGTACAATTCAAGGTTAGGTATACAAAGGTTTATTATACAGGTACTCTTGTTGATGAGCTGTGTCCCCTCTCCCCTGGCAGTTTCCCACTACTGCCAATCCCTCACTTTCCATTTTCTAAAAGACAGAAACTTAAGGTAAAAACAGAATCAGTTATAGTTGACACAAGTAAATGCATACCTAGGCATAACAAGGTTTCTAGAAAGTACAGGAACTGATAAAGAGTAGGTCTTTGGATGAGAATGAGTCCAACACAAGGTAGAAGGATGCCTTCAAAGATATGTTGTAAACTGGAATGAAAATTATAGAAGCAAGGGATATTTAGAGCAACAAATGTTTATACTAAGAAATCTACCAGTATCAGGTAGGACCCCAGGTACCATGTAGGGGTTGAAGTAATTGCAGACATTAATAAAACAAAAAAGAGGGTACACAGGGAGTAAGGAAGTGCTTCATGTGTAGAAGGACTGGATAGGTTACACCAACACAAGTCCCTGTCATCCTGTTGAGTCCAAAATGTAGGGGGTAGGTCTTTTAGAAAACACAACACCCTTACTTTAAAAAATCAGGCTTTAGGTCATGGTGAAATTTCATGCTAAGTTGTAGAATGTTGGGCTCAAGATCTTTACGTTCCTCCTCCTACACTGAAGATGTACTTTAGAGTTTAAGATGATGCTGACACGATAGGCTAGAATTAACTGGCTGAACCTATGGAAAGTAAATAGTTCTAGAGTTTGGAACTAGGACAGGCCAAACTACAATAAGAATTTGTCTTAAGTAGAATTGAATGTGAGAACTGAATATTTTGTCATGCAAACATTTTACTGCTATCAGAAATGATCTTACATACTCCTCCCTATCTTATGCCACCCACCCTAACCTGTAGTGGCTATGAATTCCCTTGACTCATAGCAACATAGAGAAAACAGAGACTGGTCTGCCTTATACATAGTTAATGTTGTTAGCTTCACATTACAGACTAGTATTATAGAAGTAGGATTTTGGGGTTTGAAACTTACCTCTAAGGAAAAAAACTGGAAACACTTCACGTAGCTTAAGCCTGTCTCTACACTGCCACAACTTTCCCAATTTCTTCTCAGACAAGAAACACCCTTCTACCCACAAACAATGAAGAAATTCATAAATAAGCACTAGAAGTATTATTGTAAGACATGGAAAAATAGGTACAAAAATGCAGTATTTGTCTTTAGTGGTCCCAGCTGGAGATAATCTTCTTGTTGGCTCTTGGAATCTTGTATCACAAACTACCTACTCACTGGCGCTAGAAAATTACCTAGAAAAATTGATCTAGACATCCCTAAAAGTTTACCATCAAGGAAAATAATTATAGCCTCCCCAAACTCTATAGGTCTTACACTAAATGTAACACTTTCTCCCCAAAACCAACTTATTCTGCATATAATTCATTAGCAACTCAGCCGTAACTCTTGTTATCAGTTACAAGAGAACTCAATGAGAATAGCATTAACTAGAAGACCAAATAAAAGCCAATCCTGGCCAAGTTAGAATGCTGGGATGACAGCAGACATGTGTTCCTTATGTTTGTTTCACAATACAACTCACCACCATGTCTTTTCACAGACTCCTCTTTAATTTCCTTCACTAAACCCATCAGGTCAAGTAAGTTCATGATGCTTCAAAATAAACAATCATCAAGAGAAAAACTTAAAGCAATAGGCAGTAATGGGAAACTGTTGGTGGGGGGGTGGGACTGGCAACTGAGGGAAACTGCTAGAGGAGGGAGGGGCATACCTCATTAACAGAGGTACCTGCATGATCAATGTTTATATACCTAACCCTGAATTACCCATCTTTACATTAAAAATTAAAAATTTTAAAAACTTGCAGTATGTCTTATAATGTTGGATTCTACAGATATATGATAAGGAAAACAAAAACATGCAGAAAAACCACAGCATTTCAAAGCAGTCTATGTTCTACATACATACGAATGAATGACATAAGTGAGGAAACAGGACATGAAAGAAAATGGGAAAGCGTATTTAAGATTATTCTCCTCAGGTAGAGAATTCACAGCAGTTTCTGGACTATGTGGTTCCATTAATGATACTGCACTGTCTGTTCAGTTTATAAAAAATGAGTGTGTCAACTTGTTTCTCACAGATATTTTAAAAATTCACATGAATCTCTTATTTCCTACACTCTCACCTTGCCTGTTCCCTTGTCCCCACTAATGTTTTCATCTTTCACTAACTATTCTCTACATTTTGTCTGGCCTTGCACCCAAGCATGGCAGACAGAGAATCCTGGACATACATGATTTTATAGCAGCTGCTGGAAAAGGGGAGGAGGCTACAGTAACTGCCACACCGGATTCTCTTTTGGGAGAAGAAAAAAAGTATCCTGAATGCCTCTCACATATTAAGTAGTAGGATGGTAGGGTTTCTGTATGGCCCAGGGAACCAGAGGTAGCAAAATATGGGTTTGCAGTCAGCTGTGTCTTCCACCACTCTATTATTTGCTTTTAATGGACAGAGTAATTTTTTTAAACATGGGAAAACGCTTTTAAAAAGTCATGGAAAGAAGACTCTTGCTCTGGAAGCTGACAGGAAGCAACACCCATTATTGGAAGAAGACAAGATCAAGGTCTACCTCAGAAACAATGTCCAAAACAAGGGTAAAGAAAGGAAAGCAGAGAAAAGATGCGAGTTCAACCTGGCCCAGTCCAAGGAAGGTAAGATTAAAGGAGAAGAAAAAAAAGTTTACGACCACACATCATCCCCTACAAGGTGCACTCAATGAACTTTACCCTGTTCTTCAACCAAGTTACAAAAAGAGCTCTTTAATTCCTTCCTTTGGTCCTTAAAAGCTGGAGTAAATTTACTCATCGTATTCACTTACGTAGTTTCAGAGACATTGTAATTGCTCAACTTAGATGTCCCTTTCCTTCTTCCTCAAGGATATTAACTCTATATACAACATATAAGTGTATAATATTACATAAGTATAACATAAAAATATAAATAACTATTAGTTATATTAATGAAAATCTATAAGAAACCTTGAGATGATCTTCCTAACATAAAAGCCTATAGAAAAGTGGGACTATTATGTCTGTCCTGCAGGATTTTAACTCCCCCAGAACTCAGCAACATGGGTGCTATTATACCTTCCTACCAACTTCTTGCAACCAGTCCTGTCATCTTATTGGGAATCTGACCTCCCTATTGGCTATCTCATAGCTTTCAACTGACATCATTCTCCCATCAAGCCTACCCCCATCTGGTAGAATCTTGGGGTTACCATGGAGTTGACTGTAAATACATTTAGATCACCGCAGGTGACCAGTGAATTTTATACTGGACACACGTGCTTTTTGGCTTCAGTCACTCACAAAACCTGGAGTATCATCTTATCCCTTATATCTACAGTTTGTTTCCTCTCCTCTATGTCAGGTATGGAAATAAATTTTTCAAAGTTGTTGATTAGATTTATTTTCCCATAAATTCAGTAATAGAGTCAAAAGAGCTTGGATTATTGAGGGCAAGTATTATACTACAAATCTGGACACCTAAATTCAGTTTTGGCTTTGACATGTACTAGGTGTGTAACTTTGGGTAAATCACTTACATTACTTTGTGAGACAAATTCAGTTTCCTCAACTGTTACATTTAGATAATAGATTGGTTATTCACTCTAGTCCCTTTCTTTTCTAACCTTGAGTCTTAAAGTGCTTACCAACAGAAAATGAAATCAGAGACTTTATAAAGGTGCTTGTATCAACAGAAACAGAAAAAATACCTAGGTTGTGAAGAAAACTAACAATACGCACCAAGATATTTCATCCATTATGGTCTCCCTCCACTAATATTTCAACTTTATTATTTTAAATTTAGTGACAGTCCAAAGGTAATATTCATGCATTTTGGAGCTTTCTATTTAAACTAGGTAAAAAGAGAAAATAGGGAGACAGACTAGTACTGGATTATAAGAAAGCTGTTATTCTGGAGTAAAGACATTTGGAACTGTTTCATTAACCTCCAGTCAACAGGAACTGAGATGGGATGCGGGAAAAAAGCAGGGAAAAGAGAACATAAGAATGAAAAAAAAGGAAGTGTTTTCAAAAAAAAAAAAAAAAAAAGAGAGAGAGGGATGGAATGTTGAAGAGAACCAAAGATTTTAAACTGAAGCAGAAACAGCACAGAGTAGGAATCTAATCAGAATAGGGCAAAATGAAGCTGATTTTAACAGAAGCGGAGATTGATGAACTAGCTATCAGAAAACACATCCAGTTGTCCAGTTGTCTGGCTTTTTTTCATTCCCCCTCTGAAAACAGGTGATACTTGACTAAAAATATATATAAAGTGCTTCATTAATTTGTCATCCTTGAGCAGAGGCTATGCTAATCTTCTCTGTATTGTCTCAATGTTCGTATATGTTTTGTGACAGTTAGCACAGTACTTGACAGTTTTAAAAGTACATACTTTAGAAATATGTTTCTCTAAACAAGAAACTAATAAAAGTGGGGGCTAAAGGAAACTGAATTTGTTTCTTTCTTCCAATTGTTAAACTATGAATATTTCACCTATTACCATAAAATTAAGTTTAAAAAAATGTTTACACAGCCATAAAGAAGGACAAACATATGGACTTCACAGCAACTTGGATGGATTTAGAGTTGATCATACTCAGTGATCTATCACAGAAACAAAGAACAGAGTACAATATGTTCTCACTCATAAGTGGACCTTGAACAATTATAACACTATAAGAAAGGGACTGGTAGTAGTGGGAAACTGTCAGGAGAGGGGAGGTGAGATTGGCAATTGAGGGAAACTGCTAGGGGAGGGAAGGGCACACCTCATCAACAAGGAAGGGTACCTGCATAATCAACGCTTGTATACCTAACCGTGAATTGTACCCAGTTCTTTACAATTTAAAAAAAAAAAAAAAAAAAAGGTCTGTCTCTTAACTCACATCAGAACAAATTCCTTTTGTGATAAGTAGGTTTCAAGTAAAGGTTGCTTTTCATGTAAAGGTTGCTTTTCATCTTTACAATAATTTTCTTCCTAAAACAGAGTACATGCTGATTAACAATTAACTGTTTTTAGACTGAGAACAAAAAGCAAGACCTATCCAAGAACAAAAAGTCAAATCTAATTCCACATGTATCTAAAACAATATTCTGGAGTTCCCACATCACAAATTATGTTTTAACTGGATTCTAACAGTGATAGTTGTTTTCAGACTTTGGGAATGGCATTTTCCGGAATATAAAAGATGACTAAAACCTAGGTTTTGAGGATAAATATAAGAACCTCTGCGATACCTTTTAAGTGTTATTTTGTGCTTATGTGGTTAGTAACTTAAATACCCATTTTCACTAGGATTCATATCTGTCAATTACTGGGTAATTCAAAGAAATATGAATGAGCTCAGTAGCAGACCTCTACACTTCCTGTTTTGCTCTGCTTTGTACCAGTTTTTATGGAAAAAATTCTCTACATATATTACGGCTACCTATACATTCCTATTTGCTGTATTTTGCTGCTTGCTACATAACTTTTACTAGTGTAGTTTCTCTGTTTATATGTACTAGTTAGAAATTCAATCCAAATAAATTTCTAACATAAACTGTTTCTGGGTTCAAATATCCACTAAAATGAAATACATAATATTCAACTTTATAATATTACCTGCATAAATAACAAACCTTCATTTATAAGTAATTTATTATACTTTGATGCTTGCTACATGCTCTCTTTTTCATTAATCTCCACATATTATTTTTAGTTCTGAGATGTTACATATATTTTTCATAATTTTTGTCTTTTGTCATTCCACAACTTATTAAATCTTTCTTTATATAAATCATATGTAATATAACACTTTTATCTGTATATGAATTATGACTGTTACTACTATAACAACCAGTATATAAATGAGTACCCTTAACCTCAGAGTTTACATAATTTTTTTTTTCCAAAAAGTATTTCTTCAGAAAGTATCTCATAGGTAGTCATTTGGACCTTGGATTAGAGTCCAGTCTTTAATTGGGTAGATAAAGACCCTTTAGACTCATAACTAGCATGGGTAAAACTGTGAACTCTAGGGAAAAGCCTGTGATGTACATAAGTAAAATGAGACACTAAAGATTGTAATGGTATAGCCACTACTACTATCAAATGGACAAAGAATGGCAATATTGAAAGTCCTATTTCTCCCAGTTTCTGGTCTTTGATCAGAGCAGAGTCCTGGCAAGGGAGTCAGGTTCTGTAAGCTGAAATGATACTCACATTAAACTTGGACAGATTAATCTGACTTTTCTGAGTCTGTTTTCTCACTCATAAAATGAAAATGTTAGAACAGAAGTTCTTGCCGGGTGCAGTGGCTCACACCTGTAATCCTGGCATTTGGAAGGTGGAGGCAAGAGAATTGCTTGAGTCCAGGAATTCAAGACCAGTGTGAGCAACTTGGCAAGATCTTCTTGCTACAATCAATAAAAAATTAGCCAGGCATGGTGACTCACACTTGTAGTTTCAGCTATGTAGGAGGCTGAGGTGAAAGGATCATCTGAGCCCAGTGGAACAAGGCTGCTGTGGCCGTGAGCATAACACTACACTCCAACCTGAGCAAAAGAGTGAGACTTCAGTTCAAAATAATAATAATAATAATAATAATAATAATAATAATAAAAGAACAGTTCTCCTCAGACCTCCTAGTTCAAAAAGGCTTCAAAGCTAGAAAGTAGTTATATAGAAATTTTCCAAAATCCACCTTCACTTGGAATTACAAATTCTATACAGCTTTCTCTTCCTGTGATGAGCAATGCGGCCTCCCTGACAGAAAGTGTCTGCAATTTCTCCAGAGTCTCTGCTCCAGCCATCAGCTCAGCATGGCTATTGCCTATAGTCTCTGGCATCTCTTTCAAGCCACTCATGGGTAATATCTACCTTTACCAGCATTCTAGCACAACCATGCTGGCTGAGGTTTCTGCCTAAAGCCAGATCTCCATTTTCAGTGCCTCTTATCAAGATAGTTTTGAGTGAGATATCAAAAGAAGCAGTGAAAAGTTATCTTCATTCAGTGACACTGTAACTGTCAAGGACTAGGACACAACTGTTCCTTCCATGTCTATGACAACCCAGTATAATAAAACTTTGTATGCCAATGCCCCGGTCCCTCTGTATCCATCCGTGTCTGCCAGACTTCTTCAATGGATACCACCTCAAACTACACATTACAAATCAGGGACACAGCCTGTCATGTCCATATCAGGCACAGTGAAGCCTCTGTCTGGAGAACTTGCTCCCTACCTACAATCCTATGGCTCTGTGTCACACCCAGGATATAGCACCCCTGCTCCTTAACCAGAAATGGCAATGGTACTAAAGGAGGTTCAGCCCATAAATATCCTACCACCGACTTCTTCCTCTGGAATCTACTATTCTGTCTCTGCTCAACCCATCACAGAAACATGTTTGCAAGGTGAATACAAACAATCAAAAAGGGAGAGGAATGAACTCAGTATTCAGAAAGAGGGTCGAAGCTGAAGCTGACAAGTGCTGAGTGCACAGATATGTAGAATGCAAGTCCCAGACTTCAATTACTACCCTTGCCCTATGCACTCCATTTTCAAATGCAAAACAAGAATACCTAAATAAGTGGGAAGGTGGGACATCTATAATAAATGTAACAGAACTCCAGCACACCAAAGTATACCACGCTTTTTGCTATCCTAGCTGCTTAGTTCCCCTCTATCATGAAATGATAACTAACTTTCTTCCCTAATTTATTACTTTAGTGTCTTTGGAAAGCATTTCAGAATGTTTTTGTAGTGACATTTTAACACTCCTTAATTTACACCAGGATTGAAGACCACGGCTCAGAGATCCTGTCCAACGCAAGCAGGCTTAGGATCTTTCCTTGGTTATAGATTTCAAGAGGAAGAGATCTACTCTCTGTCCTAGTCCATGGTATGAAGTCTTCTTATTGTCTCAGGAAAGTGAAGAGTACTGAAAGGACACTCTATGAGACTGCTACACCTTATAAGACATTTTGTATTTTAAAATTATTTTGCTTTTTATTTTACTTATAACAACCCTGTGAAATACAAAGAAAACTAACAAACAATGACACCAAATGATAACTAGTTAGAACTAGAACAGTCACTGCCTACTTCCTAATACAGGGTCTTGTCCATGATCTTAAGAAGAGTTAGTGACAAATGCTTGCCCACTGTTGGAAGGTGCCTCATTGCTGCACTGGTGTGTAAGGATAGCATCTTGCTGACCAGGGACTGACTTCTTTATTCCTGATTTCTTTGTAGTAATGGAAACTTCCCTGGAGATGGAGACTTCCCTCAAATTGCAACCTTCAAGCCAGACACTTGGTCTGTTATAAACTCCAGAACTCCCCAAGTCATGTAGTAGCAAAAATATCCACACGACTCACCAATCTCCCTTCTGGGAATATAGCCAGAAGAACTCAAAGCATTCTACAAAAAAGACACCTGCACATGCATGTTTATTGCAGCACTATTCACCATAGCAAAAACATGGAACCAATCGTGCTGCCAATTGAAACTGAACTGGATAAAAAAATATTACTACTGAATATCACACAGTCAGAAAGAAGGACAAACATATGGACTTCATAGCAACTTGGGATGGATTTAGTCTATCATACTCAGTGATCTATCACAGAAACAAAGAACAGAGCACCATATATTCTCACTCATAAGTGGACTCTGAACATTTACCATAATACTATAAGAAAGGGACTGGCAGTAGCAGGGTGGGGGGGAATCACAATACCAATAAGGGCATCTGAACTCAAACGAGGCAAAGTGGGGCCAAAGGGAGGTCCAAACTTTACCTCTATGATGTCCACTTGTATATCTAATCCTGAATTATACCCCACATATTTAAAATAAAATATACTTTTTTAAAAAAGAAAAGAAAGGTGTCTGATTGCGGCATTGATGTGTAGGAAGAGTATCTTGCTTACCAGGGACTGAATTCTCTCTTCACTGCTTTGTAGTAATGGAAACATCCCTAGAGATTGTGATTACCCTCAAATTGCAACTCTCAAGGCAGACATTTTGTCAGACACAAACTCCAGTATTCCCCAAGTCCTGTTGCAGCATAATAAACATACTTGATAGTAGTTTACCACCTTAGCATGAGGACGTGTCATTGATAGCTCTAGTGCAGAGTTCTGCTAATCTCTTGCCACTGCCTCCAGCTCTAAGCCACAATCAGAGAATAAGAATTTGGATTAGATTGAAATCAAGCATTCCAAGCCTCTGAATGCCTAACAGATCCCAACAGAACACCAAGATACTCCACTACTCCCTGATATTCACTAGCTTCTGGTCACTAGATCTTCTTGGCCATGCGGAAAAGCCTAACTCTGAAAATGCCAACCTTGGAAAGAATAGTCTGCATCATGAGGACCAAGGGACACTTGAAAGTGGAACTGAGTCTTGTAGTAGTTTTATAGACATCACCACACTGGCAGACGACATTTACCTCCCACAGCTCTTTGATTCCTTAAATATCTTGATCAATCCAAAGGTCCCACAGGAATCAAAACCAAAGATACCAGAGTCATCAAAATGAATTACGTGCAGAAAAGTCAAGTGTCATAAAGGGTTCCTCTGATCAGGTCAGGAAGAACAAATGCAAAACTTTTGAGCCTATCAATAGCCAAAATCCAACCAAAGAAACCAGAGTTCCTATTAGAGGGAAAGTGGCTACTTGTAGTACTGTAGCAGTGACAGGGCTCCTGTGGATGCAACCAAGCATTCTGAAAGCAGACCTCAAAAACTTGCATCTAGCAGAATTAGCAACACTAGGGCCTACAGAAAGAAAAGACCAAAAGATCAACTCCAAGAAATCTGAAGACAGTAAGCAGCCATGGAACAAATCCAAGTCAGAAAAGCTAACCACTCCTGGGATGAAGCAGGGAAAAACAATGAACATGTGCTTAGCCAAGAGAACTTTTAAAAGCCTTGAAGCTGCCTGGGCTTACATAAACTGGAGTCTGTGCAAGTTTTCCATTGACAGCGGAAGAAGACTATGAAAACTGGAGGCTTTTTCACCTGCAACCTGGGAAACTCAGTAACACCAAAGATTCCAAGCAGCTGCAGATCTCAGACTGTGGCTGAGCACCCAAATGAGGGTAAAAGTCCTGAGAAAATGCAAGTCAATGCCCAGAAACTAAAGGCAGTGCTGAAAAACAGTTTCCACTTCCATCGGAGTTTGAGCCGCCACTGCCAGGGAAGGTCAAGTTAGTGCCTTTGCCCCTTGCAACCCTGGATAAATCTCAGATTTGACCTGTTCCTTGATAGACACAGTCTCTGGTCACAGATAGGCCTGCTGTACCTTATTCTGCCAGGCCTGGTTCTACTAACTCAGCTCAACCTACTGCAGTCAATCCAACCCAATGAGCTCCTACCAACACATATTTGATGGGTCCTGCCAGACCAGCTCAGCCAATTTCAACCAATGCAATTTGACCTAGCTTCACAGATTCTACCCAGTCTACTATCCCTTGGCCTGCTGCTTTTAGGTCTGCACCCTACAAAATATCATCTTGTACTGCTCTCCACAATAAGCCTTTTTCTACTGCTAAGATCAAGCTCCAGTCACCAGCCAAGTCTCAAAACTAAATCTACTCCAAGACTTCTGCCTCCAACCAATCCCATGAAGGAATCTCAATGTTCCTGAACAAGTAATGTCAACACCGATCACAGAAGAGCAGAGGCCAGAGCATGAGGCTATGAAGAGGCAAGCTCAACAACAGTGTGAGAATGCTGCTAAATACATCTATTTGGGGAAAGTGCAGTATTTCCTTGAGAAGAAAGGATATGGAAATTGCTCAATACTATGACTATACAATATAAGATCTGCAAAAGACTTTTGGTATCACTTTAGGTACCAGCTAGTTTTTCACATATACATGACAGATACAAAATTCTTGATTCATTTTTATTATTTTAATACTTAAAGAATATAATAGAATTGATTAGCATGTAACTAATAAAGATGTCTTTTCAGTGTTGACATTCTGTTAACTGTGTGATTTTTCTTTGGTAAAGTGGTGATCAAAGGCTGCATCAGAAAGAAGAAACTGAAAGATCGATTAGAAAATAGAAAAAAAAGGATGAGAATTGAAAAAGGAAAAAGAAACCTGGTCCAGGATTAGATTGGCCAAAAGGAGAGAGATTTTATGGGCTCATAAAAATAATCAAGAAATGGGAAAACAGCAGAAGTTAAACACAGAGTTCGAGGTTAGGGCTAAAGAATAACATTTGGACAAAGTTGAAGAAAGTAGAAGCTGAGTCTGGGTACCCAGAACTGTAAAATATCTCTCACTTGGAATGACCTTATGTCTCATGTCCTACCAGGTACATATTTTAGAAAATGATTTAGGACATACCTTCAATATGTTTGGGCTTCCTTAACCATATATGATTATAGTAGGGAAAGGCAAATATAAAACATAAAGAAACCATCTAGGGAAGTGGCAAGGGACCCCAGTAATCCTAGGGCAGCTGATAACCTGAGACCTCAGCAATTAAACTGCCACAGTATGAGGCACAGAAAATAAACAGCAGTTGGAAAATAAATCACCATTTACTAAACAATAACGACAAGGCCAACAAGAGGCACTACTTGAGTTAACTTTCACAACAACACGCAAAGCCAGTATCGCTTTACTACTTTACTAGTGAGGTTCCAGAATAGGCTGGGTCACACTGCATGCTAAGGGGTAAGGCCTCAATGTGACCTCTATGGGAACACCTAAAGTCCTCATTGCTTTCAAGCACCTATACTGGGCAACCTGGCTTTCACCACACAGCATCCGGAGGTTACCAGCCCACAGATCAAACTTTTGGAAGGGCCTAAATAATAAGTTGAAGGGCTCCCATCATGTCCCCTCCCACTAACCCAGCATACGCAGCCTTCTTGCACTGATGCCTTCCACCAAGATGCACAAGAAAAACTGATTCAGTGCATCCATTCCCATAGAATGAGAGGGGGTCTCACCTGCACATTGGGTCACCCTCAGAGTTGCAGGATGCAGGTGCCCAATGGCCTACAGGTGCTCCTTGGGGAGCTTTGAAGCATAGCAGAAGGGAAAGCGAGTTGGAGGCAGTGGGTGGAGGGCAGAAAGAAATGGAGAGGGCAAAGGGGAAGATGGGGTAGCACATCACCACCATGAAAAATCAGTAATTGACTATTATAAAATTATTTTTTGAAATATAATTTACGTACCATAAAATTCACTTCAAATAGGTATAATTCAGTGGCATTTGGTATATAAAGGCGGTGTAACCATCAAAACTATCTAGTCCATAACATTTTTATCATCCCCAAAAGAAACTCCTGGACCAGTTACCAATCAGACATTCCCTGTACCCTCCTCCTTCTGGCCCCAAGTTCACACCATTATTTATGGATTTGTCTTTTCTAGACATTTCATATAAATGGAATCACAGTATGTGACCTTTGCTATCTGGCTTCTTTCACTTAGCATAATCTTTTAAAGGTATACCGATGTTCTAGTGTGTGCCAGTGCTTCATTCCTTTTCATGACTGCATAGTATCCTATCACTATACCACATTTGCTTATCTATTATCAGCTGCTGGACATTTGGGTTGTTTCCACTAGTAATTTACACTTATTGGGATTTTATTCTGTGTCAGGCATCACCTAGCTTAGTTCACCCCATTTCATAGTTGAGGATGTAGAGTGTATTGAGTATTTAGTCAAGATTGAGATCTAACAAGTAGTGGAGCTGGGACTGGAATGCAGGCATTTGGACCTCAGAGGTAATACTTTCACATTATAGAACATCAGAAAGATACAAAAGGGCAACTTTACCCTTCTCTCCACATTTCAGAGTCACCCACTTCACTTCACCCTTAGAGATACCTACTTTTGCCACTTTGAGAATTCATCCAGAGATATTACTATCTGTACCCTAATGTGCTTGTATCACGGGTTACTGAATAATCTGTCCCATTGATTTGAAATACCTCTTTTATATTATGATAAAATTCATATATATATATATATATATTTGCATTATTTTTTTACTATTGTTCTGGGTTTTGTTTTTGTTTTTCCATTTCTCTAGAATCCTTTTCATCTTCTATTGAGTTTTTTTTTACTTGTTTTATAAGCCATTATCCATTATGTTCATTCACTCTTGTGTTTTTTTTATGCTTTTTGTTGTTGTTTTTGTTAAGTTTGGATTTCACTCTGTCACCCAGGTCAGAATGCAGTGGCACAATCATGGCTCAAACTCCTGAGCTCAAGAAATCTTCCTGCCATGGCCTCTGAGTAGCTGGGACTAGAGGCATGCACCACCACTCTGCAAATTTTTTTTTTTTTTTTTTAGATGAGGACTTGCTATGTTGTCCAGGCTGGTCTCAAACTCCTGGGCTCAAGGGATCCTCTTTCCTCAACCTGCAGAAGTGCTGGGATTACAGGCAGTAGCCACCACACCTGGCCTGTTTTATTAATAGTTATTTTAAAAAACATGGTGGCTTGCTTTCTGAGATTTCCAGCCTCTGCTCCTTCCCTAACTTTTATCCTTTGTGTTTGCTGTTCCTCCTGGCAGTTTCTTTTCTGTGATGGGCTGTGTCCTGAAAAGGAGCTCTTGTGGCTCAGGTTCAATGGGGAGGGGTTTGATTGCTTCAGCCCATTAGAATCTACTACTGGCCCCTGTACTTACTTTAGGACAGGCAAAACCCCTGGCAGTTTCAGTTGCTGTTCTCAAACAGGCCAACTGTGCTTCCAGTGAACACCTGCTGGCTCTTTGAAGGGCTCCTGTCTGTCACTCTCTCTAGTGTAACAGGCAGATCTGGTGCCTGTTGGGATTCAGAGGAAGAACTCTGTCCTCTAGTTTGGGGGTAAACGCTATGCAGGTTTTGATTTTGTTTGATATTTCCATGAGAGAATTTTGGCAGATTCAAATACTACAATGCTGCCTCCTTCTTTCTGAAGTCAGGCTCAATTTCTTGACATAATTATTTAAAATGACAAAGTCCTATAGTTTCATGAAGCAGAGCTCTATATGCCCCAGACTAGTTAAGACAATGCTTCCTGAGTCTCCTATGTCTACCATGGCACTTCTTGCTTGTACTTGCTCAGTCCATGTGTTGAGTGAGAAGTTAAAACAGCCTGAGGGCTCATGGGTTGGGAGACATTTGTCTTGTTATGAGAAGTAGAATAACCCTGCCAGGCATATGAAGAATCCAGAGACAGGCCTTGGTCAGAAAAGTATTACTTTCCTTCTCTCTTTTGCTTCTCTTTGCATCTACTATTTTAAACATGAACAAAACTGAAAGTCCAATCTCACCTCCTACACACACACACACACACACACACACACACACACACACACACAAAACTGATCCACGCACAGTTTTCTTCAATTCAGTTAATGGTAATACCACTATTCCAGTTGCTCAGGTCAGAAATTGTTGAGTCATTAGACTCTTGCCTCTCCCTCCCAACTGCATACCCAGAACATCAACAAATTTCAACAGCCCTAATTGCATCTAAAACTTTTTTACTTTTCTAACCACATTCTTCCATTTTTACTTTAGTTCAAGCACTCATTTCCTGCCTGAATTATTCAAATATCTTTCTCACAACCCAGAGGCTCCCTACCTTTCTAGACCTATCAAGTCCTTCTTATCTCACTTGTAGGCCAAAGGAAGTACTTAACAGTTCCATTTATTAAAGAGTTGGGTTCAACAATTTAATAAGTATTTATGCCTGTAGTAGGCTGAATAATGGCCACCCAAAAAAGATCAGGTCCTAATCTCTGAACTTCTAAATGTTACAGTATTGAGAAAAGAGGTCTTTGGATGTGATGAAAGATCTTGAGAAGAGGAGATGATCATGAATTATTAGGGTGAGCCCTAAACACGACCACATGTGTCCTGATGAAATGAAGGCAGATGGAAATTTAATACAGACAGAAGAAGTGAAAGGCAATGGAACACACAGGCACACATGGAAGTGATGCAGCCACCAGCCAAAGAATATTGGCAGCCACCAGAAGCTGAAAAAGGCAAGGAATAAATTCTCCCCAAAGCCTCTGAGGAAGTAGAGCCCCCTCAACACCTTAATTTTGCCCCACTAATACTAATTTCACACTCCTGGGCTCTAGCACTGTAAGAATTCATTTTTCTTTTTTTAAGCCACCAATTTTGTGGTGATTTGTTAGAGCTCACCTAAAACAATGGAACCTAAAACAATGTTCTAACAACTACATAGACATGTAAAAATAATACATATTAGCTTTTAAAAATTTGATTTCACTCTTAAACACAACACCTTCTGATGAGATATGTGTGTCTGTTGGGCACTGTATGTGTCAAACCTTGGAATCACATTAGACACTGCCAGCCTCATTTCCTGTTCCACACTGATTTTCATAGGGTACTTCATTATTTTTTTTTCACAGCTACTGCCAAAAATCCAGTTGAAAGGAACATAGCATGACCAGATGTTAAAACTGTTCTACTGGGTAGAAGTACATACACTACAGATGTCAAGTATTTCTATGACTCCTCAAATTTAAAATATCCTGCTATACCCAGTAGTGCTTTGACTCCTTCATGAATGTAAAATATCCTGCTATACTCAGTTGAATCTACTATGGTGTTCTAGGATAACTTTGATGCACCTTTTGAACTGCAGTCCTAATTGGTTTTTCTGCTCCCACTTTTGCCCCCTCAAATTTGTCAACTTGGCAGCCATCATGATCCTTTTCAAAACATAAGTCAGATCCCATTACTCTTTTGCTCAAACCTTCCACAGTTTCTCATTTCTCTCAGAGCCAAAACCAATGTGTTACAATGGCTTATAAGGCCCTTCCTACATCAGGGGCCAGCAAGCATTTCCTATAAAAGGCCAAACAGTAAAAAGTTAGTCTTTGTGAAAGAGATCATATCTCCCTCATCTACTCCACTCTGCAGTTGCAGCACAAAAGCAGACACTGTAAATATATAAACAAACAGGCATGGCTACCTTCCAATAAAACTTTATTCACAAAAACTGGCTGCACTGTTTTCCTGACTCTTGCCCTACAGGATCTACTGCTACACTCCCTCTCCCTCCACTCCAGTCAAACTGAACTCCATTACAGTTCCTTGAATACAACAACCTCCTGACTCAGGGTCTCTGTCCTTGCTATTCTCTGCCTGGAATGCTCTTCTTACTTCCTTCAAGTCTTTTTTCAGATCTTATCTTTTCAGTTAGTGTGTCTCTGGCCACAAAACTTGAAATTGCAATTCCCTCACTATACTTCTTTCTGCCTTCCCTCAATCTGATTCCCATTACCAGGGCCTATTTCTCTTAGTATTTTGTTGTTTACAATCTAAATTTTAACACACTCACTTGCTCATGACTAAACTATAAGAACCTGGAAAATGTTTGCCTTATTTATTCATTGATACATGTCCAATGCCTTAAACAGTGTCTGGCACTTAGCTGGTATCAATCAATGTTTGTAGAGTAGCTGACTAAATGACTGTTTTTCAAAGAGTATAAATATAGTGACATGCAAACCTCATTCCTCATTAAAAGTGATAGTGCATCTAGGATCTACAAGGAACTCAAATGTGCTGAAAGGAAAAAAACAAACAGCCCCATTACAAAGTAGGCAAAAGATATGAATAGACACTTCTCAAAAGAAGACATACAAACAGCAAAATTTACACCCAGGAGTGATAGAATCTGCTTTTTGTTTCAAAACAATTATTAGCTGTAGAAGAATGCATTGTAGTAGACAAGAATGGATGCCCTACCTCTACTACTATAACTGCCCTTGAAGGTATGGCATTTCTCACAGGAAAACAAGCATGCAAGTAAAATCTACCCGAAGTCTTCCTCGTATATAGCTCCTCCACAGAGCTCCCCTGGGCCTACTTTTGCTTTCTCTTTTCTTCTTTCTTTTTCAGAAATGGGGTCTCACTATGTTGTCCAGGCTGGAGTTCAGTGGCTGTTCATAGGTGAGATCATAGTGCTTGATAGCTTGAACTCCTGGACTCAAATTATTCTCTGGCTTAGGTCTATGTTTTCTATACACCAATGCTAAATATCAAGTTAAAGATATCATCTTCTAGGAACCTTTGCAGTCACCCAGAAATGAACAGGTAGAAATAAGCATGCAGGGGGAAAGGAGACCTCACAGTGCAGTGCACAAGAGGTCAGATGAAGGCTGCCTTATTCAGAAGTGTTCATGGCCAGATGTGGGCTCCAGAAGGAAAGAGTATATCATTTCCTAGCCTGCTCGGCTTCCAAGGTGAGCTGTGGAAGTCTACTGGCTAACAGAATACTTTCAATGCGTAGCCTTCAATCTTTGGGGCAGGGCTAGGTAGTTATGCCCAGAACCTTTTGTAGCCTTAATTTCCTGGCTGCATGTACAAAATTGTTCGATTTTTAACTTTTCCAGGTAAGTAAGAAATGAAAAATGTTAATTTTTCACCTTGGCCAAGGTTTGCTTATTATTTCTGATCCCTGGAAAGTTAAAAGTGCTGAGCCTTGCCCCAGATGCCAAAAAAAAATGGAACCTTATAGAATTTCTGAAACACACACAGAGTCTGACCAAATATTTATACTTCAATTCATGACTTCAATGAAAGGGTTCCATTTACCTCTGATCTATAATAGCATTAAGTGTATGTTAAATCAATTATCAGTCCAAGTTCTTCATTTTGTTCTTAGATTTTGTTCCCAAGACCCAAAGGAGAAAAGCATTGTTCTGGAGCAAGATTCTTCTCAAGATTCTGTCAGAGAGAATGAAATAAAGAAAAAGCAAATGTGTGCCTAAAATCCTATTTATATTATGCATTTATTCAAACCCTGTGACCCCAACATACAATGAGATTCAAAGGACAGTTTGCACTCTTTCAGAATGGAGATGGTAGATCATAATCCATTCTTCCAGAGTGATCAGAAGGAAAACAATAAGCTCACTTCAATATATTTATTTGTGTTTATTTGTTTCACATTGGTCTTTTCAAAAGATGGTCAAGTCCCAGAAGGCAATGACCACATACATTTTATCTACAAGTTCAGCACCTATCACATTTAGTGCTTATTAATATTTCTTAAATGTCTGTTATTATGAGGGATGGATTTTATTGCTAAACATTTTTTTACATATGTGGCTCATCTCTAGACTTTGAAATCCACTCCATTAACTTCCTGCCTATAAAGTGCCTGCAACATACTTTTTAAAAAATTGACTTTAGTTCATAGAGCAGTTTTAGGTCACAAAAAACTGAATTAAAAGGGCAGATAGTTCCCACATTTACTTTCCCTCTCCTACTCCAAAAGCCTCCCCCAACAACAACATTCCACACCAATGTGGTCCACGTGTTACAACTGATGAACTAACTCTGACACATCATTATCAACCAAAGTCTGTAGTTTACATTATGCATGGTTCAATCTTTGTGTTGTATTGTACATTGTATGTACATATTATGTTAGGTATATTTTGCTCTCCAAAAAAAAACAAGACAAAGAGTTGAGTTTAAGCTTTAATACTTCCTTTTCTGAGCCTGTCTCATCATCTATAAAATTTGTTATTAATTGTAACCATCTGTCCTCTGAGCTTAGCCCAGAATAAGCACACAATAGGTGATTTAGTACTGCTACTCATCAGCAAAAGAAAGGTGTAAAGATTATCTAAGATACATAAAAATCAACTCCAAATGAAAGACCTACACGTAAAGCCTCAACTATTAGAACCTTAGAAAATGCAAGAGACACCCTTATGTAAATTGGAACTGGCAACCAATTCCTGATCAAAACCCAAAGTGGCCATGCCGTAAGAGATAAGATAGACAAATGGGACCTCATCAAACTGAAAAGCTTCTTCAAAGTAAAAGAAGCCATCAAGAGCATGGGGAAACAGGCCACAGAATGGGAAAAAATGTTTGCCAGCTGTATATCTGACAAAGGCCTAACATCCAGGATCTACAAGGAACTCAAACATGCCAAAAAGACAAAAACTAACAGCCCCATTACAAAGTGGGCAAAAGACATGAATAGACACTTCTCAAAAGAAGATATACAAGTAGCCAACAGACGCATGGAAAAGTGCTCAGTCTTGCTAATCATCAGAGAAATGCAAATCAAAACCACAATGAGATACCACCTAACCCCAGTAAGAATGGCCATTATTAATAAAACAAACAACAACAGATGCTGGCAAGGATGTGAGAAACAGAAATGCTTCCACACTACTGGTGGGAATGCAAACTAGTGCAACCTCTTTGGAAGACAGTGTGGCAATTTCTGAAACAACTAGACACGAACCTTCCATATGACCCAGAAATCCCCCTACTGGAAACTCAAATCATTCTACAAAAAATATATTAGCACATGCATGTTTACTGCTGCACTATTCACCATAGCAAAAACATGGAATAAACCGTGCTGCCCATCAAAACTGAACTGGATTAAAAAAAAATGTGGTATGTAAACACAATGGAATATTACAGAGCCTAAAGAAGGACAAACATATGGACTTCACAGCAACTTGGATGGATTCAGACTTTATCACAGAAACAAAGAACAGAGTACCACATGTTCTCACTCATAAGTGAACCCTGAATATTTCCCATAATACTTAAGAAAGGGATTGGCAGCTGGGTTCAGTGGCTCAGCCTGTAATCCCACGCCTTTGGGAGGCTGAGGTAAATGGATTGCCTGAGCCCGCGGGTTCAAGACCCGCCTGGGCAGTGAGACCTATCTCTACAATAAATAAAAAAAAAAAATCAGCCGGGTGTGGTAGCGCATGCCTATAATTCCGGCTACTTGGAAGGTTGAGGCGGAAGGATAGCCAGAGCCCAGCAGGTCGAGGCTGCGGTGGCTGGGAGCAGCCACTGCACTCCAGTCTGGGTGACAGAGTGAGACTCCAATGCAAAAATAAAAAGAAAGGGATTGGCAATAGTGGGATACTGCCAGGGTGGGGGGGTGGGGGAGACACAACATCTAAGGTATCTTATTTCAAACCAAGACAAATTGGGGACCAAAGGGAGGCCCAAACTTTACCTGTACAATGTCCACTTGTATACTTAATCCTGAATTGTAACCCACATCCTTAAAATAAAATTTTTAAAAAAGATTAACTGTGATAATGTATGTGAAATCTTCTATGAGTTTCATCCATATATAATGACATGTGTCTACCCTTATAGTATCTTACAGCGTAGCTTCACTGCCCTAAAAATCCCCTCTAACACACTTTTAATATGGATTACTATCTGGTAGAACTAAGGCATTCTCCTTCCTTCCATTTTTCTTCTTTTTCAGAATTTTCCCAGCTATTTGTTTCTTTTTTCTATGAATTTTCTAATCAGCCTAACTCTGAAAATTCCAATTGATATGATGTCAAATGTTAAATTAATTATGTTAAATTAACTAAGGAAGATTTGACAGTTTTATGTTGCTAAGTTTTTCACATAATACTGTAATATTTTAAAAAGTAAATTAACCCTTTGAACTCAGGTGTTCTCTCTGAGGGGATGCCGCAAAACCAGCAAACCACTCGGATGTCCCCTCTTAGGGTACATAAAGAAATCGCTGGTGTTTACACAAGACAAACTAATGCAGCACATATTTTTCAAAAACATATGTTTCCTTTAAGTTTTCCATTTGAATTGCACAAAAAAGCAAATAAACAGATGAAATACATACTGAGATATGATTTATCAGCTGAGAAGTAGTTTTCAGGAATCATGAGTGCATCCTTCCACATCTTCTTTGAACATCAGACTGGAAAACAAATCACAGATTATTGTTGCGGCCGGAAGAAACAAGACTGCATTATCTTCCAGAATAGAAAAATACCAGGTGGAAGACGTCAAACAAGTTACTATTGCACATGTGTTATTAAACCCACAATGCATGTCAGTGACTGTTTCACATGTTAGCACACATAAGAAAAATATAAGGTGCAAAATTTTGATTATATAAGTTCCTCAATGTCCAAAATTCCATGTCAATTATCATTACAATAAAATAATTAGTTGCAACACCATATTCTTTAATATGAAGTGATTTGTTTTTCACTATTTCATCAAAAAGTGTGGCCAAGTTGCAGTTAGGTGATCTGTGAGATGTCTCTGAGTGCAAGGGGTTAATTACAAGGCATAAAATCTTTCCGTTTAGTTCCTTCCAAAGACTTGGTGCTGATGGATCAATTATCTTCTCCATCTAGCTAAACAAGATGCTTAGATAACTGAAGTCATCAACCTTCTAGGAGGCCTTTTATTAACTCTGTCTGGAGTCATTTCTCTCTCCTTTGAATTCCTAGATATTTCTTACCATATAATTTATTTGACAGTATTTTATATTATAGTGTGCTTGAAAAGTGACTGTCAAGATTTGAAGCCATTTTTTCTTAGATGATTTCCATAAAATGCAGGAAACCAATCACAAAGTATTTTTTGTACAATTTTGATATACATTCAATTTTCCGGGAAAGTAGTCACCTTATCAAACAAGTGAAGACTATTTTATTTTGTTTGGAAATTTTCTAAGAGCATCTCACTATTATAGAAACTCCTACCAGTAAAGAAACATAAACTACCTAGAGGAGTCTGCATAGGTAGTTCTTGCAGTCATGACCAAACATTTACATATGAAAAAACTTAATTACAATTACCATCTAGTCCTTATATTATAATTAGGACTTCACTTTGATATGTTTTTTCCTTAGAATCATGCATAGAAGTCAGTTTTTATGGACATGTGAATTTAATTTCAGGATAAAAACAGTGCATTACAAAGCATCTCCTATAGAAAGAGAAAATGAAGTATCACGGGCTTAAGAACCAGTGTTCTACATGGTGAACTCAGATTTCTGAAAGAATACTGAATTAACTTTTGCTTACCTTTTGGCAGAGGAACTTTGAAAGCCATGAAATGTGTCCTAGACATCGCTGTCCAATAGGGAGGTAGCCTTTCTATCTGCTAAACATATTTTTTGTTAGCCAAATTGTTTCTTAACCTTATCATCCTACTTAGAATGAGACTCCTTGAAAACAGGAATCACAGGCACACACAACATGTCCTCTCTGCTCTTTGCTTTGCATAGTGCCACTCCGTGTACTTAATTCCACCTAGCAACAACCTATACTTTCCTCCTTCCTGTTTCCCCATCTTGAAAACAGATGCAAGGCTACAAAACAGTGCAAATTTCCCCACAAATAAGGCACATGCAAAACCAGAGATGGCCTGGACTTATGTATTTCTGATAAAAACCTAGCCCAGTACCCAATACTAAGTTGCCATTAATAAATACACATTCACTGAAATAATTTAAATTCAACTATTTCACTCCACAGCTTTAGTCTTCTTACAACTGATGCCATCAAATTCAATCTGTGACAAGCATGAGGTTCATATTTGAAGAAAAAACCTGATAGAAAAGGGACTGTGAACTTCCCTTAATAATGCCAGGGGTATCAGTGAAAAGTAGGATGACGAGGATTAATTCTGTATCTATGAAGCACAGAGAATGAGGACAAGAGTGGCGTGGTGAGACACAGGGTTGGAGAAGCAGAGGATCCCAGACACACAGAGTCTTATGGTAAATGCCACGATAAGGAGGTGGTTTTGGGGTAATGCTTATGAGCAATATTCGAATTACAATTTCATTTCATTTTTAATAATGACCTATTTAAAAGATTTCTTGTGAAGAATCGATTGGAAGGCAACAAAGAGTAGCTATATGGACACTAGTTAGGACCCAACTGGAATAAGTCAAAGACGACCTGCATCACGGTGTTGACACACAAAAGACAGATTCAAAAGACAGGAGAAAAACTGAAGGGGACTTAATGAGATAAGGGGGGAGGGGGGAGTAAGGCCTCAAGGAAAAAAACAGTTCACAGCACATGAGCAAAATCTCAAAATTGATCACAAACGTATCTAGAAAGATCTCTCAAATGAGACCTGTTAGAAAGCAACACAGTACATATGCTCGCTGAGATTTCTGGAAACAAAACACACCAACTTTTCACGTGAGATCTCAGATGGTACTAGTGGAGTTCCTTCACTCAAACGATTACTCCCACTTTCTGTGCAAGAAAAGAAGAAACTGGAAAGGGGGGGTCAATTGTGTTAAGTAAGGAGTGTCCCCAACACTATCAGTATTTTACCTGGGAGCAATGGCCAGAACCTCACTTTTTTTTTTTTTTTTTTGACAGAAGTAAGGTACGATCCACTTTCTACACACGATCCTCACTTTTAAAAGGAGGAGCAATCGCAGACATTGGCCCTTGAGCTCCACAGCGGCACAGCGAAGGTCAACGCCTCTAAGCAGGGGGCGACCGGGCCAAGTGCGCACCCGCGACAGTGGGAGGCCCCGAAGCGACGGGCGAAGAGGGCCATCACCCCGCGAGGAGACAGATTACCTTTCGGGGACGCGGTTGCCGCCCTTCCTCTTACCTGAGAAGAGTCGGAGAAGTCTTGTCCCCGGACCCAGCCACTGCGAGCATCACGCCATTGGTTCATGTGGGCCCCAAGACGCCTCCCACCCAACGCCCAACCAGCCAAAAGCACCTGTCCTGCGTCCTCACTGCCGGGATGACTCCAGCCCAGGAAAACCTCGGTGGCAGCCCACGCCGAGCCGATGCCTCGCTACTGCGCATGCGCCACCGCCTGTCGTGATGGCGTCACCACGCCGCTCTCTGAGATGATTGATTTGCAAACAGGACTTTGGTGGCTACAGCGCCCTTCTGCGCCTGGGACCGGTAGTGCGGATCGATATGATCATGTATATGGCTTTGCACTCTTCATAATTCAGGCAAGAGAAAGTTAAGCCTCACTGACCCCAATTCCTTGTGTGTTCTCCAGATGTTTCCAAGTGCTTACAGTCTAACTGTGCATATTGAATGTCAATATTTACAATTTATTTTAAGATATTTACTTTCACATATGTGTATATCCTCTTCTCTCATACAAAAAACAGCATACCGTACACATCCTACAATATATCTGCAACATTATTTTCCCAGGCAATTTATGCGTACATCCTTTCTAGTTTTTTAATGGCTGTAGAGCATTCACTTGATTATAAATAACTTAATTATAAAACACCATATTGATTTAACCAGTTTAATATTAATGAAGCTTTAGTTGTCTTCAGGGGTATTTTTAAATTAATCTTTTTTTGAGTTGGAGTCTCACTCCGTTGCCCAGGCTGGAGTGCAATGGCAGGCTCACAGCCACCCCAGCATCAACCTGCTGGCTCAGATGATCCTTTAACCTCAGCCTTCCAAGTAATTAAAAAAAAATTGTCATATAAATATTTTATTACTACATACAACAATAACTAAATTCATATATGTCGAATTTCTGAAATAAAAGATATACAAACTTAAATTTTTTTAAAGATACTGCCTAACCACCCTCCAAACAATATTGTATCGGCATAAACTCCCATTCACAGCCAAACTTTTACTGTGTTCCTGTCATATACCAGGTATCATGCTAGAAGTTAACAGCATGTATTTATGTAAAAGCAAATACCAAAAACTAACTGATAGTGGAGTTCAAGTTTATTATTTCCACACAGTATCAGGCATACAGATCTATCCCTGTTAGAAAAACTTTGAATACTGCTGCAAGTGGAACAGCAAAAACAGCATGACCTACTGTAGGTCTCAAGGGAAAATAGAGTACTGAATTTGAGATTCAATTGCAAGTCATTAGGATAGCAGGAGATTTTTTAATTTTTTTCATTTTAAAGATATGGGTTTGGCCGGACTCAGTGGTTCAGCCTATAATCCCAGCACTATGGGAGGCAAGGCAAGTGGATTGCCTGAGTCCACGGGTACGAGACCATCCTGGGCAACTTAGTGAGACCTCGTGTCTACAATAAATTTTAAAAATTAGCCAGGTGTGGTAGCACACGCCTGTAGTTCTGCTATTTAGAAGGCTGAGGCTGAAGGGTTGCCAGAGCCCAGCAGGTTGATGCTGGTGTGGCTGTGAGTATGCTACTGCACTCCAGCCTGGGCAACAGAGTGAGACTCCAACTCCAAAAAAAAAGATGTGCAGTACAATTAAGGGCAAGGCATACAAATGTTCATTATGTGTACCCTTATGGATGAGGTGTGCCTCCCCCTCTTCCAGCAGATTCTCACTACTGTCAATCTCGCCCCTGCCCTCCCCTGGCAGTTTTCCACTACTAGCGTAGCAGATTTTAAAATAATTTTTACATTGTAGATTCTAATTTGTGAAGGTAACTTACATATATTTTTAGTAATCTTCACAACCATTTTAGAACTGGGTAAACTGAGGATCAGAAAGGTAAGAGTTATTGAATAAAAGAGTGAATGAACAAATGGGTTAAAAGACCACTGACATTAATATTTTTGAGATGGTTATATTCCAACAATTCTAAATCCACAAGCATTTACAATTCTGAAATTTTCCACATAGTTAAACATGTGTCAATATTAGTAAATTACTAATTGGAAAAGGAAAGAGAAGTTAGCATAATAAAATGTGCAAACTTACAATTAAGCATAATTCAAGTTGACATTGAATTATGAAATACTCTTGGAATTTGGGGGTAGGGGGAATCCAATAGGTTTATAGTGGCCAAAGAGTATAAATGGTACAATTGTCTATAGATATGACAAGATACAAAATGTAACCTAAATCTTTCAGAAACTAGAAAAGTTATGTAGATGTTAAACTTTCCATTTTCTAAAAAGCGGAAACTTTGGCTAAAAAAAAACTGAGTTATCGCTGACACAAGAAAATGCAGACCAGAGCATAATAGAGTTTCCAGGAAGTATGGGAACTGACAAAAAGTAGGCCTTTGGATGAGAATAAGCCCAACACAAGGTAGAAGGATGCCTTCACAAGTATGTAGTATACTGGAATGAAAATTATAGGAGCAAGGAATATTGGGGGCACCAAAAAGCTAAACAGTTGATACTAACAAATCTACCAGTATCTGGCAGGGTCCCAGGTACCACTCAGCAATTTCAGAGATTCCAGTCATTAATAGAATCAAAAGGAGATTATTGAAATAATAAGGGAAGTCCTTGGGGGTAAAAGGACTAAATATGTTACACTGAGACAAGTCCCAGTAATCCTGATATGTCCAAAATGTAGAAGGCAGGTCTCTGAGATAAAGCAACACACTTATTGCAAAAACTCAGGCTTTTGAAGTCATGGTGAAACTTCATGCTAAGTTACCGAATTTGGACTCTAGCTCTTTAGGTTCTTCCTCCTACATTGAAGATGTACTTTAGAGTTCAAAATGATGCTGACACTATAAGCTAGAGATAAGTAGCTAGAACAGTTAAAAGAAAATAGTTATAGATGTTAGAAACCAGGACAAGCCAAACTATAATACAAATTATTCTTTAATATAATTTAATGTTAGACATGAATATTTTACTATGTAAACACATTATTGCTATCAGAAATAATCTTACCATACTCCTCCCCATCTTATACCACCTACCTTAACATGTAGTAGCCATGAATCCCCTTGATTCTTATGGGAACATAGAGAAAGCACAGACTGGTCTGATTTGCAGATACTTAGTTTATGTTGTCATCCTCACATTACAGACTAATATCATGGAAGTAGACTGAGATATAAAGCTTACCACAAACGGGGGAAAAAAAAAACTGGAAACATTTCATGTTTCAACCAACCAACATCTCCACTCTTGGTTGCAACAGAAAGGGCATTTTTCAGGACAGACCCCTCTAGGAGATGAATTTTAGGCAAAACTAAGGACTGTACTACCATAAAGCACTGCTCATCCTGATTCCTGGATGCTTCCCTATGGGCATTTGTTGACAGTGCCATTGTTGTACTGAACTACACTTGGAGTGATTCATTACTCTTTTCCTTCCCAAATTACCAAAGATATTTATGATATTGCAGTAGAAGAGGGAGAAATTATATTTAATGTTACACAGAAAACCTTTCAAAAATAAAGACCAGAGCATTGGTTCATCTTCTGAGCTCCTGGAACATGCATCTGTAGTCATCTCTGAGTCAATTACAAATGATTCTAGATAGTATGTGTCACTAGCAAGGTCTTTACATTCATAATTCCTATTGCACCCCTTGATGGAGAGTACCTCTTGATCATGACAAAATATCTTCTCCTAGAAACAATTTTTTCAGGGCTTTATTTTATTATTTCCCTAACAATAATCCTAAATGTTATTTCTGAAGAGAACACAAGATTACAGTGATAACCCTGTAGAAACCTGCCTTATTTGATACTAGCAAAACACTTGGCACCCAGGGGTTTGCAACTTCAGCTAGGAGCAAATGAAAAGCTTGTAAAAATTTCATTTTTGGTGAATGATCCAATTCATATACAGAGTCAGAAGCTAGAATTCCAAGGAAATGGCTCCATTTGGGGTTTTAATTGATGGTCTTTTTTTTTGCCTAGAGATGACCGTGGGATTTTTTGTGTAAGAAAAATGATATGGTAAGTTTTTTTTTAAATGCAGTTTCTCTAAGAGGAAGTTAAAAGTGCTGTGCAAGCATTTCAATGCTATAGCACTTTATGAGGTACAACACTTTAGACCATTGATTATTACCAAAGCTAATTAGATATTACTGAGTCTATCCTATTTACCAAGGAAACAAATCTTTGCAAAATTAAGTGGTCTGGGAAAATGATTTGAAGGATATGTGTTTCCCTTACTCCTTCCCAAAGTCAATTGGAGCAATTTGATTTTTGTATATATTAAAGACTAGGGCTCCCCATAAGACTTAGTTTTAAAAAGGGCCTCTACTTAAAAAAATGTTTAGTAACCAAATCTCTATTCAGTATTGCCTTTTTCCTTCTAAAAATTTTTATATTGCCTATTTTTTCTTCTCAAACAGAAATACCAATTTTACAACATGCAGTTGAATACACTTCCACATATTCTTACACTCTTTGTCATACTCAGCCCTGTCGGTCAGTTTTCATAGCTTGGAAAACACTATGTCAGGCTGTGGGTGGAGGAAGCATGTATTCTGTGTAATTTGGTCGGCAGGAAGGTGGGCTGCATGTGTACTATGTGTGTACAGACAGTACTTTGCTAGCAAGAGTGCCATAGTTCAAGAAAAGTAAGAAGAAGAAGATCTCTCAAAGAGGTCGCTATCACCTGACCATTTTATTCATTAGTAGTTTGGTGAAATAGAACTCAAAAGATCCATATAAACCAAAGAGTTTTGACCTCCTTAAAATTATAACCTTTGGAAGTTCTCACTTTTTAAAAAGATGCAGCCATTTCTTTCTGAGAACTGTTCTCAAAATCTATGGCATTAAGATCATTCTTATTGGAAGCACAGTTTTGAATTTGAGGGGACCTACCAGAAACCATGAGGGGAAAAAATGGAGAGAATGAGGTGATCACCAGTTTGGGTAATAAAATTTTAAACAAAAAACATATTAGGCCAGTTTTTCTCTGGGTCATACTAACTGATTCAGAATAACTTATTTAAAAAAAAAAAGAATACATTATTTCAATCGGTTTACTGAAACTTTTCTGCAGGTAGGCAAATTTCTCCTCATTTGCTTGTTAACTATTCTTTAATTAAAAGCATTTTGTCTCTTAGCCAATGTAACTCATTGCTTTAGAACAACTGTTTCATGTCATTCATTCAGATGAAAACCCTTCTATTGCTCAAAGGATCTCAAATACTTCTTTAAGTTTCCTTATTTAAAATTCAGACTCCAGGAGTTCTGCTTGCATTCCATAATATTTGGGAGGTTGACCATAGTCTGCAGTTATTCTGAGCCATTTTTAGGGCAAAATTTATGCCAGCACATTATTTACATTGGTCAAATTGGCTGATTATTTGCCAGGTGGCCTGTTTCCTTTCTGATATGTTGACACCAACTTCTTTTTGTTGCTTCTAAAGAGAGACTTAGTCTTCTTGGGGCACACATGCTACATAATTGCAAAGGACAATAACTATCTCAAGCATCTGCTTATGTAATCCATTCCTTTCTCGCATGCAAGCTGAATTCATCTTTTTTTTTTTTTCCATGAGAGTAACCATGCTGCCAGACTCCTGGGACACCAAGTAGATTCAGCTAACCAAAACACAGAACAAATTCTAGGAGACCAGTTAGGATGTCAAACACAACATCATCCTCTTTGTTCCATAAAACTATGTTCTTATTGAAGGTTTGCTGTAATTTTATTACTTGTAAAATATGCTGGCAAGAAAAGGGTCTGCTTGAAATTTAGGGAGGCAGACAAGATTTAAAAACACATGGAATGAAAGAAGATGAGAGATTATGAAAGCACAATGCACAGTGGAGTGAAGTGGCTCTGTAATGTGTTCTAGCTTACCAAGTGTTTTAAACATCAAACTGGGAACATTACCCAATGTTTCAACACATTTCAGGGTATTATACACTACATGCCTTTATTTGTCACTTCAGAACAGCTTGAAAAATTGCACAAGTTTCAGTCTAGAAACAGGGCCAACCAGAGAACCTCAGGTTATGGGTTAGAACTGCTTGGTTTAGTCAAACACGTTGGTTGAGGAAAAAGAATAAGAAGGCCTCATTTTGGAACCAGAACTTCCTGCTTGGTTGACCAGATGTCCACTCTTTTTCTTGCTGGGAGGGCTTAGTAGGAATCTGGTTTAGCAAGTTATCTTAGATCCTAGTTCTACAGACACCATAAAAGGATTCAGATGCTGCTGATCCAACTTATCTCAATTCAGATTTGAAGCCCTCATGTGGTGGTAACAATTCATCTTGTCTGTTTTATTTTCCCTGGCTCTTACATGAAGATTATGAACATTTCCTCCTCTGAGGCCTATTGCACAATGTAGACACCAAACCCCAAAATTTGTGGAGGGAAACAAACAAAAAACAATAACATCAATGGCAGGTCTGACAATCAAGTCACAAAATCTGGTGTGAGAGATATAGCTTTTTTATTTTTCTCAGTTCAAGTTCATCTTGTTTATCTCAACCTTGTCTGAGCAGGTGAGAGGGAACTGAAGTAGTATCTAGTCCTTGACACCATCTCCTGACATTTGGTACCTACTGATTCCTTCCTTACTTGGGCTGGCTCTGGGTCATTAGTGGGCTGCTTTATCTATATTCTCATCTGCAAGGCCATCTCAGGTCATGAGGCTCTCTTTGTTACTTTTATACTGCATAAGGATCATTTTGTGGCTCCAAAAGCTTTTGGGGAATAGAACTAGTTCCTCATCTACTTAGAAATCCCATGCTGCCATTTTTTCCTTCTAAGATCATTCCCAGGAAATGAGCCACAGGTGTTCCCTGCTGTTGACCACCACAGACTTAACTGGGAATTGATTTCTTCCTAGGACTTGATCAGGAGGCTAGGATAAATGTGAGGGGAAGTTAGGGGCTTTATTCTTGAGTCCTGCTGATTTTTACTCACTTATCTGACTACACTGGACTTTGATAAGTCCTATTATATCCCTGAAGGGATTGTACTCTTATTCATGAAGTATCCTTAATTCTTATATAATTATTCCTTTCTTTCCTCAGATCATCTAAGCTTCTGAAGAAAAGGCAAAGGTTGGGAGTGGGAAAGCAAAATTCTGGAGAAAAGTATTTTTAAATATTTTAAAACATTGTTATTACACATTTATGAAACACATAAACCACATACTGTATACAAATATTATCTCATTTTTGTCTTTTAAAGTGGGCATCTTTGGCCAGGCTCAGTGGCTCAGCCTGTAATTCCAGCACTTTGGGAGGCCAAGGTGAGTGGATTGCCTGGGCCTGTGGGTTCAAGACCCACCTGAGAAACTTGGTGAGACTTCATCTCTATAATAAATCAAAAATTAGCCAGGCATGGTAGCGTGTGCCTGTAGTTCCAGCTACTTGGAAGGCTGAGGTGGAAGGATCATCAGAGCCCAGCAGGTTGAGATTGCAATGGCCAGGAGCATGCCACTGCACTCCAGTCTTGGCTGCAGAGTGAGATTCCAACTCAAAAAAAATAAAATTAAAATTAAAAAATAAAGTGGGCATCTTTATTTTTTTAATTTTATGTAAGAGAAAACCTAAGCTCAGAGAGGTTAAGTGACTTTTTTGAAAAACAGTAAACAGAAAAAATGAAATATGAACCAGATTTTGCTGACTCCAGAGCCTAGGACCTATCCCCCTGAGATTCAGTGGAATCCCCAGAGATTACAATGTGACTGGTCTGGGTATAGCTTGGGTACAGGGATATTTTTTCAGTTCCCCAGGTGATTCTATTGTTAAACCAGGGTTGGAAACCATGGTCTGAAGTGTGCTGTTCACAAAACAAGCACTATTTCATAGCAATCATACCTTGCTTGATGCTATCGACTGGAGATGGACATTTGGTTTTGTCTCTAAGAGGTAACTGACCTTCTGAAAAGAAACTGTGGCTGGAGGGACCATATATTCTATGTCATTGGGATTTTAAGTGACAGAACATGTTCTTTACTTTATAACTTTTTATGTGCCCAAAATGATTCCCAAGTATTCACAGGTTAAAATGAACTTCTAATAATCTTGGAATCCAGTGGGAAAGAAAACCTTCAGAGTCAATGTTTAGATTTTTATATAAATTCCCCCAAACAGAGGGAGAAGCTGAGGAATGGTGCTCTGTGCTGTCGCTTGGAACATTTGTTTGAAAAAAGTTTCTTTAGAACATTTTTAGAGGGAACAGGGGAGTAAACGAGCTATTTTTACTGCTTCCAATGAAACTCATTAAATGATCTTCTTCCAAAAGAGCTAATTTCATAGCAGGCTGGAGAAGTCAGTAAAGACCTTAAATAGGTTGAACTTCTTTAGTTTTCACTTAAAGGCCACACTCAATTGTAGCCCTTGTTAAAAGTTAAGCTGGAAAATGTCTCTGAGGAGAAATTCAAGCTTTCCCTTCCAACTTGTACTGGTCATGAACAGTGACTATCTAACTATAATTCAAATCATATGTGTGGCCCTTGGTTTTTGCGCTACTCAAGATTATTTTTCCCCTTTTAAATTGATCAAAATAGTCATTGGCTTAAAGACAGACCTGTTCACATAAAGACAGTGCTGGAAATGCAGTGGTGTTCCAAGACCTCAAACTATAAACCAAATTTAGAAATCTCCAGCAAAGATGAGGCTCAGTTTGAATGCATCCATGAGCAGAGCTTCATAATCTTCAATTCAGCTTTCCCCTGGTGACCCATGAATGAATTCATTTCAAAACACGAAATGAAAATTGACAGAAAAATACGAACATGGACAAAATAGACTTAAGCATTTTATTTGTATTCTAGTGTCAGAAACTCACTTTATATATAGATGGACGTAATTATGCCTTTGTCTCTAAATTGGCGAATGAAGAGTGAACAACCTAAATGTTTCTAGGAATATTTCCCGGCATCTAGACACTGAATGTCATTTTGAACAATGCAAATAGATATTTGGTTTTACTTATGTAGGGATTTTCTGTGTTTGGCATCTTTTGAGATAGAGCTTAGGTCACATGAGAGAGTATGGCTGGGTAAGGAGGGGCTGGTCATTAAGAGTCATCACATGGGGTGGAGGTTTCACTCTGCCCCTTACTGCTGGTGAGCATAAGGAACCTACACACCACTTGATTCTCAGTTTCCTTCTCTGTACTATGGGAAAGAGTGATTCTTACCTTACAGGGTCATTATGAGGTTCAGGTGAGATTAGGTGTGGAATTTGTGGCACATCATAGAAACATTGACTGTTGTTGTATCAGAGGTCATCGGAGGGCACTGATAATGGCAAAGAAAATGAAAATGTGTCTAGAAAAGGAAAGCAAATAACCCAGCCCCCTTTCTGTTCCCCACAGGTACACAGCTACCAAGAAAACACATTTACTTTTCATTAACCTTAGAATTTTCCCTTGGTTTTCAGGATTATTCTCATTGATAGGTACCAGATTTCTTTAAAGAATCCTCAGTATTTTAACATTTTTTAAAGACCCTGTTCTAAAAATATATATTTTTAATCCTATGTTACCATGGACAATTATTTTGCTCATGTGGTATTAACTGGACCTTCTCGAACTTGCCTCTAATGCTATTTTGTATTGTATAACTGCGTGTTCCGCCCAAGACCCTACAAAGACTGCTCCCCCACCCCATGTCCTGTCTCTGCTTGCATGAGATATGTTTATTCCTATGTGTGCCCTTGCTCATTGTTTTTATAGGTCTATACTGTTGAATCAACAGAGCAAGAGTTACAGCATGCCATTTTGATATATAGGGCCTTAGCTGCATTATATAAAAAAATATTGTAACATCCAGGGTGACTTTTTAAGATCACCTACATGGAAAAGTATTCTTCAAGCAGTCTGCCTCAATCAGCATGAAGCAGCTGTCACTGAAGCAATGAAGATATCATCTGGTTACTCCTATTCACATACTATTATGCAAATACATGCCTCCTCAGCTGTAGAGCACAAACAAATATAATGACAACAGCAGCAACAAACCAAAGCATCATCTGGCACAACTCAAGAGTATTAGAGCTGCCAACCTCTGATTTTTTTAGGTTTATAGGTTAAAGAATCAGGCCAAATTTGGTTATGATTATGGTTTTTGGAAATCGAAGGAGAGAGAATTGATGGAAGAGAAGATACATGGAGGCATAGGTTTTGAAGGTCATAAAGGTTTTAGTAAAAAGAGCCCTAGATGTAACACTCATACTTTGGGTAGGTTTGCCCTCCCTACCTCTTAGAGAGAAGAGTTGTCAGATCTAGAATCAGGCCACAGGCCAAGGTTCCTGAGGACAGACTTGGGGTTCTCTATAGCCTGTGTGTCCAGGAGAGGGATTAAAGCTCTTGGGCATGAGTGCTTTCTGAATCTCAGTAATTTCAGTAAAGTGTTAAACTCAGATATTTTCCTCACTACACATCAAGTTTCTCCTCTCTTTTGGAATCTTGATGGAACCAGGAAGCAAGAGTCAATGACAATAAGGTAGTAGAAATATCACTAGTCCTGGGATACTTTCCATCAATGTTTTGATTATTATTTTTTTCCTTTTTTTCTTTTAAAGATGTGGGGTACAGTCCAGGGTTAGGTATACTGTTTTGAGTATTTTTTTTTTGAGTTGGAGTTTCACTCCATCGCCCAGACTGGAGTGCAGTGGCCACTCCTGGCCATGGCAGCCTCAACCCACTGGGCTCTGGTGATCCTTCCACCTCAGCCTTCCAAGTAGCTGGAATTATAGGTGCACTCTACCATGCCTGGCTGATTTTTGATTTATTGTAGAGATAAGATCTCCCTGCCCAGGCGGGTCTCGAACCCGCGGGTTCAGGCAATCCATTCACCTCAGCCTCCCAAAGGCGTGGGATTACAGGCTGAGCCACCGAGCCTGGATTTTTTTGAGTATTGATGTGAAGTCAATTCATGGCAGAACCTCAGGTAGTGTTTCTGCTTGTGCAGTTTTGTGAATGGGAAGAGGGGTGGGGGTTAAAGCACCAGATTTTACAGAAAAGGATTCCCTTGGGAGGCATTTGACCTATTTGGGGTCTCTAGGGCAACCTATAAGCCATTTTTTTTCCAAATCTGTTTAGACACAAACCTGGGTGTTTCCTAAATTCTTTACCTTATCCCTGGAAACAAGCCTGTGTGTAATCTCCAGGATTTTGCAAGAAGAATCCCAATGCCCTTTGGATAAGCAGAGACCCAGGGACTCAGCAGAACAAATTTAGTCCTTAATTACTCTGCTGTAGAGTCAGTAATAGCCATGTACAACCTTGGGGCCATTGGTGAGGGTTTTTTTAAAAATCTAAATTAGCACAATGAATACATTCCAAAGAAAGACCGAACATGTCTTTTTTTTTCATCAATAATCAATATTTTTCATTATGGTTTTGTGGGGTACAGTTAAGGGTTAGGTATACAAATACATTTCATTCAGGCACCCTGTTGATAAGAGGTGTTTCCACGTCACCAGACAGATATTTGCTACTGTTAATCCCACCTCCCCCCCCGTAGTTTCCCACTACTGTCAGTCATTTTCTTATACTATTACATTGGATGTTAAAGGTCTATTATATGAGTGAGAATATGTGATACTCGGATCTTTGTTTCTGTGAGAGGTCACTCAGCATTACAGACTCTAGTTCCAGCCAGGTTGCTGTGAAATTCATGATTTTGTTCCTTTTTATGGCTGTGTAGTATTCCATCATGTATATGTACCACAGTTTTTTAATCCAGTCCTCTTTTGATGGGCAGCATGGTTGCTTCCAGGTTCTTGCTATTGTGAACAATGCTGCGATAAACATACATGTGCAGGTATCTTTTTTATAGAGTGATTTGAGTTATTCGGTATATATTCCCAGTAGAGGGATTGTGGGGTCATATGGGAGGTTGATATTTAGAACTTTTAGGAATTGCCACACTGCTTTCCACAGAGGTTGCACTAGTTTACACTCCCACCAACAGTGTAGAAGTGTTCCCTTTTCACCTCACCCTCTCCAGCAGCTGTTATTTTTTGAGTTGTTGATAATTGCCATTCTGACTGGAGTAAGGTGGTATCTCAGTGTGGTTTTTATTAGCATATCCCTGATGATTAGTGAGGTTGAACATTTCTTCATGTGTCTGTTGGCTGCTCGGATGTCTTCCTTTGTGAAGTATCTGTTCATATCGTTTGCCTATTTTATAATGGGGTTGTTTTTTTCTTTTCACCACGTTTGAGTTCCTTGTAGACCCAAGATGTTAAGCCTTTGTCAGACCCCTGATTTTGTTAAAGAATGACAACTGAGTCATGTGCAACCTACAAGGAACATTTTTGTGCCTTGTTCCAACCAAAATTTTCCAGAATATTTTAATGTAATTTGTTCCCCCTCCTACCCCAATGAGAAAAATCTGCTTCCATAAGAAGTCAAGTTTCAGTAAAGAATATTAATCTCTTTACAACTCAGTTATGAGTAGTCAAGAAGTGGTTTTTGCATTGCAAGTGTTCAGCGCATGGCAGTGGAGGGGACACCATTTCTGGGAGGGTGAGTGAGGTCCTCATGGGTCTGCAGCCATACCTTTTTTTGCAATGGCTCTAGCGGTAATCTCTCTGTATGTGTCTACTGGCTCTTCATGCATGTACATACCAGGGCTTCTGCCAACTGTGGAAAGAAGAAGCTTGGTCCCATGGGATGCATGGATGGAACAGTGCGATGACTAATTTCCATTTCCAATTGAGCCTTTATACACACACACTTAGGCAAATATGTGTCTTTTCAATGGAAAACTTGTGACCATGGGAGAAAATGAAGAGGAGGCTTTCTCTTTAAAAGGAGACCAGACAATGCTTAAAATGGGTTGGGAGAGATGAGCCCCATTATCTCAAGTTAAAGAACACTTTCAACACAGTTCTGAAAACTGTTATACTAAGTATGGTTAAATGCTAGATATTATTCTTAGCATTTATGTGCCTCATATTCTTTACCCTTTTTAATTTTATTATTCTGATTGAGTATCAGACAGGGTTAAAATTTAGTAAATTGAGTCAGGATTTGAATTCAGGCCTTCACTAAAAGTGATATGTCAAGTCTGAATGTACATTGGCGAGATGAGAACTAAGCAGCCACTGCACTCCAGTCTGGGCGACAGAGTGAGACTCCAACTAAAAAAAAAAAGGAGTTCTTTCCCTTGCTTTCCTAGGATGGTATGCTCTTAAAAACATAGAACAGTGCAAAGCCAACATATTAGGGCCCAAATCCAGTCACCCACAGGCCACCCCAGATAGAAGCCTGAGATTCTTTTGCCAGATGCCAAATGTCTCAACTGTCATATGCATATAGTACATGAGAAAGAAATTTCCTATTTTGCTGAATAATTATCTATGAAAACAGTTAAGGCATACATGTAATACAAATTCAAAACATTTAAAAGAACACCAAGTAAAAGATTCTTTTCTGTGCTGTTGGGAGCCAGCCTTGGAGGCCCGCCTGATTGACAAAGTCCAGGTACACTGAGGACCCCCGGCCGCAAAGCGAGTCTGGGCAGCTGAGGCCCTTCTGTCTTCCATCTTTGCTGTTGGTACAGCTGAAGAAATTCTGTGCAGTCATGGAAGAAGAAGATGGCATGTTTATGTGAAGTACTCACAGCTAACCTGAGAATGTCATGGTTCATTTTTCCACTTTCCCACTATGCCACTTGACTTTTTCTAACATATGCAAGTGTTAAACTCTGAAGCACATCAAGAATGCTTTCTTTCACTTGGTTATAAGTTACTAGATATTGCTTAAGTAATAAATGATATAAGTATATTCACTCATTTGATTTAGAATTATGTGTTTAGTGTTTAGACATAAGGTTTTTTAGAAGCACAAGTTTATAGTAGTTTATTATGAATTCATTATAAGTTTTAACACTTGTATAGGAGTTATGTTAGGTGATTTATAACACTGTTTTCACTGACTTAGGATAAAGATTATCTTTAAGGTTTTTACTTAATTCAATAGTTAAAACTCTAAGTTAATATTTATAAAGTGGATTTTCACTGAACTCATAATATACTAATCAGACACTTTTATGATAGATCAGCTAAAGATAGAAAGCAACCTTGGGGGGCCTGGGAAACATTACTAAAAGCTTCTTTTGAGTTCTCTTTAGAAACAAGCACTGCAAGATAAGAGAAAAGTAACAAGGACATCTGAACAAGGGAGGCGATCACAAGACTCTGAGGGACATAAAAGCCTAAGATGGGAAAACTCCTGACACATGAAGAAATGAACACTTAGAAACTTTCTTGAGACATTTCAAGGACTGTAATTTGGGACATTGGACTGAAAGTATCATTGTTGGCTTTATGAATAAAACTTGTTGTCTGAATGTTTATGGGAATCTTGGTTTGTTATTGCTAAGACCACTAGATGGTAACTTTTAGAAGATATGTACGTGAAGGAATTTTCTTTGTCTTGCTCCCTTATGAATGGTATAAAAGCTCTGTGTTAACTAACATTAAATTGTCATCTGTTCAGGAAGCAGGTATCTGAGTATATTGCCTTCATCCTTCGCCTGTCCATCTCTCCTTCAGGAAATCTCACGACCCTCGCGGGACTGGACGCCCGCACTATGCTGCACCAAAATAGAGTTGATTCCTTTACTGGAAGTATACTAATATGAAGTGTATTATTTTTATTTTTAAAAAATTTTCTTATCATTAACTCAGATTTGTCTTCAGTTATACTGAAGTAATTGGAATAAAAGTCATCATAGACTTCTCATCTAGGAGTAACACTTGCTATGGGGTGTTGAGATTGTGTGATAACCTCCAGCAGAAGGCCTCCAGGCATTTTACTTCCACTTACATTTAATGAGCACCTACTGTATCCTAGGCTCTGTGACAAAGTAGCCAACTCAGATTGTCAATCAAGACAAACAGCTGTCAACTCAGTTTTGAAAAATTAATTGACAGTCAAAGATTCCAGCTGGAGGCTAGACAGGTTTGATAGAACAGGTGACTAAGAAGCCACAAAAACCCTGAAAAAGAAAAGCAACAAGGGGAAAAAGACTAACCAGATACCAAAGCATACTAGAAAACCTCTGTTATCAAAACAAGTTGGCACTGGAACATTAATAGGCAGATGAATGAAGCACAGCAGAAAATCCAGAAACAGATTCATCTGTATATAGATACTTTGGGTTTGAAAAAGGTAGCATTTCAAATTGGTGGGGGAATGGACTTCTCTACAAGTGCTACTGGAATAAGCAGATAGCTACTAGAAAAAACAAAGCTGGATCTGTTCCTCACACCATATGCTGGGTTAAGTTCCAAGTAGGTGAGAGATTTAAATGTAAAAACTGAAACTATAAAAATATTAAAATAAAATATTGGCAAGTTATTTCTTATTCTTGGAGATTGTGAAAATTTCTGAACTATGACTAAAATTCAGACACAATAAGGAAAAAGACTGACAAATTTGATTGTATTGAAATAAGAAAATTTTGCATGGAAAAAAATCAAAGAAAAAAAAGAAGAATACCTACCATGAACAAGATAAGAAGACAAATGGCAAACTAGAAAAATACTAGCAACTTATGTCAACAAAGTTTTAATAGTCCTAATGTATAAGAAAACCTAGAGAAATAGAAGAGAAAAACCTGTAGAAATTCTGTAGAAACTGAATTAGAAATATAAGCAGACAAGTGACAGAAAAAGAAATCTACATCTCTCCTAACAGCATAAAAAGATGTTCAAGTTCCTTCATAATAAGGTAAATGTATATTAAAAACTATACCAACATACAGTTTCTTACCTATTAGAGCCAAAAATCCCAAAGGTTGACAATGTGCTCTATTGGCAAAGCTGTGGGAAAGCAGTAATTCTCACTCACTTCTGGGAGGAATGTGAACTGGTACAATCCGCAGGGAGGAGACTAGCACAGTCTAGCAAAATCACATGTGCATTTACCCTATGACCCGGGAATTCTACTTCTAGGAATCTCCAAGCTACCCTGGCAAAAATATGAAAAGACAGATGTACAAGGATACTCATGGCAGCCCTATTTATAAGAGCAAATGACTGGGAGAAGCCTAAATGTCCATAGATAGGGAACTCATTAAATAAATGGTGGGACATCATAATTGAGTATGGGCTGTGCAGCTACAAAAAGGAATGAGAATGATCCCTAAGTATAACTGTGGAGTGACTTCCTGGGCATATAAACGAACAAAGAAAATTAAAAAAAAAAAGAAAGAACAATATGCTGTCATTTATTAAAGAAAGGGGATACACACATGTATGCACCCACAGAATTTGCTTGTATTAAAAAAAAAGAAAAACTAAATCATATATTTTTAAAAAGGACTACTTTTTAGGGAGTGAACAACTAGTGCAGAGAATTCAGAGATAAAAGGTAGCCTTCTTAATTACATTTGTTTTGCAAATTTGACCTGGGAACCATGCAAAATTTATTTTTGTTTTAAAGATGTGTGGTACAATTCAGGGTTAGGTATACAAGTGGACATTGTACAGGTAAGAAAATATTTTATATAATTATAAAACTAGATTATAAAAATAAAATTTAAAAGGTAACCTCTAAAAGTTGAAAATAAAATGAAATTAATAAGCCTAACTGTGGATTGCTTAAAAAATTCTAAGGATGAATACAGCCAGCTGTAAACAAATGTTTTTCTGTTCTCCAGATGCTGGCCATAGTTTTCCACTTCTGGACTCTTGTTTATACTGTTTCCTTCACCAGAAATTCTCCTCCCAGACTACTACTCCTCTTTCTCAGACAATTGCAGGTAAACACGTGACCATGTATCAGTGTGTACGTGCACAAGTATGCACGTAAACACACAGGCTCCTACTCAGATGGCCTAAAACTTCCTAGCAACCTTCAAAGCCCATCTCAAACACAGTCATGTACCACATAACCACATTTTGATTAATGGCACACCACATTTATGAAGGTGTTTTCATAAGATAAAACTATCATTTTTTACTGTGTCTTTTCTATGTTTAGAGATTTTCAGATACACAAATGCTTACCATTGTGTTACCATTGCCTACAGTATTCAGTACAGTAATCTGCCACACAAGTTTTCAGTCTAGGACCATTAGGCTACACCATATAGCCTGGGTGTGTAGCAAGCTGTATCACCTAGGTTTGCATAAGTACTCCAGGATGTTCACATGATGATGAAACTACCTAACCACACACTTCTCAGGAAGTATCCTCATCATTAAGAGACATATGACTCTATAGTCCTTCTAAAAATGCTCCCTTGATCTGTCCCCACTGAGACCAGAAATTGTGAAAATTCCTTTCTCGGAATCATAGTTAGTTAGAATACAAATTTGAAAATGCTGTCTTGTCTGGCTCCTCCTACTAAACGTTGACCTTGTTGAGATTCCAGACTTTTTCTTTTTTTTTTAATTCATTTTTTAAATTATAAAGATGTGGGTTACAATTCAAGTTTAGGTATACAAACGTTGATTATGCAGGTACCCTTGTTGAAAAGGTGTGTCCCTCCCTCCCCAAGCAGTTCCCCTCAACTGTCAGTCCAAACCCCTCTCCCCTGACAGTTTCCCACTACTGCCAATCCCTTTCTTATAGTGTTATAATAATTGTTCAAGGTCCATTTATGAGTGAAAACATATGGTACTCCAGACTTTTTCTTTTTTTCTTTTTTTTTTTGAGTTTTTCTAATGAATTTCCCACAGCATCTAATGCACTGTTTTGTAAACAGTTGATGCTCCATAAATCTTTGTTTGGCAAATGAACAATTGAATGAAGAAAGGTCTTACCATCAAATAACCTTCCATCACTTGTAGCAGTTCAGGTAGTTTATGCACTTTCTGGAACTATTATCTTTAAAGTGTAAAGGAGGTTGTCAAATGACTGATGAAAATTAACCCCAAAGTTCTGTGGTGTCATGTAGAAGGCACAGACTGCAGACAACTTTGAAAGTTCACTTTCACTCTTTAACTGGTCATCATAACACTCTCCTGATAGGCCTAATAATATTAATCAGTGCTCTTAGTCTATGTTCAGCTAAGAGTCCAGGCTAATGAGGACAACATCAACATCAGATACTACTGGTGGGGTCACAAACGGAGCCACTGTAATGGCAACCCATCATTTTCCAACTCCTGGGATGCTGCCTGGCTTTGGAGGCACCAAGTAAACATGTAAGACCTAGCAGTACAAACTTCACAACAGCCAGCTTTAAAAAGTCACAGTTCTAGGCTGTTTACCACAAGTAATGCATCCTTCTATTTCCAGGGTAATAAAATCTGTGCATAAATCTCAATTTTAAAATGAGTTCAACCCAAGGAAGGGCTAATATCCATTTAATAGCTGAAATTATTATCCCAGACACCTCTCAATACTGTGATACAATGATTATAATCATATTATGGTTGTTTGTAAATAAAAAGGATCTTACTTCCCCTCAAAAAATGAGATAGATGAGGGAAGGGAAAAGGAAAGAGGGAAAGGTTCTGATTACCTGAGATAGGTCTTTTAGGTGACTGTTTAGCCACTAGAGTCTCAATCAGATTAAGGTTTGATTTTTTTTCTTGGTAAGACCACTTCATGGGTAAAGTTGTATTCTTCCATCAGTTGAGTTGTTTCTCTTTTTGTGATGCTTATAGCCATTGATAATCATTGCCTAGATCCATTAACTTATTAGTTTTTGCAAAATGCCTGTGTCCCCAGGTAGGAGCATCAGAAGCTGAGGCTGTATTCTCTCTGGTTTCATTACTGCTCGACCTCTTCATCAACTATAACACTTCTATAAAGAGAAACTCTTCTAATCAACTATTTTGTTCCTGAGGTAGAGTTCATCCAGAAACAAGACAAGGCAGGAGATTGACTGGTCTACCGCCTTCTCTAATGTTGTTTAACTTTGCTTTTCTAAAAAAGACATTTTACTGCAACACACTAAAATAAAAGTTCCAGTACAGTAATCACATTCCTCAGTGTACCATGGGCTTAACCTGGAATCTGAGTTCTTGGAGAAGGGGGACGTGTGCTATGGTCATATTTATATCCTGTATCCTTAACATATGATGTATACTCGATAACTGCCCACTCAATGAAAATTGGATGACCTCATTTCTCTTTTCTCCAAAATCTCAGACCATAGAGGGTAGTAGCAGAAGAAATTTGAAACCTATTTTGACTTTCAAGAAATGTTGGAACTCAGAAGTGTATGGCAGTATTTCTGCTCTGTCTTCAAATTGTGCTTCAGGGTCCTGTCACATCCTTGGGTACATCTTAATGAAAATTTATTAGAGGAATGGTTCAAAAGGGACTTATCAACAAGACCAAATTTCACTCTATGGTTAAAAGCATGAAAACTAAGTCCCAATGAAACAACAAAGATTTTATTTGTTTTCATGATGAGAGGCTTTTCCTACTTGTTCTTTGTCACCATCCCACCATCCTACCCCAAATTGGGGCATAAAGGCTGGTAGACATTGAACATGGGGACAAATACATGTACCTGAGACTTAGATCAATTGATGAATTCTAGTCAACATTGTTGCTGGCCCCCTAATATAAAGGGACAAGTTAGTAGGGGTGTCTAGAGTCTTCCTGCTTCAAGATTGGTAGTCATATCTGCTTTTTAGTCTAGGGGATGTTTTAGGTGGGACTCCATAAGCAGTGAGTAGGATGATGTGTCTGCTAATTAATTAACTATTAACCCATTTGAAAGCTATTTTTACAGAATTGTTGGATGGGTGAAGAACTAAATTAAGGGACCTCAGGTTCCTACTAGGCCTCTCTGTAACATGGCACCAGTGTGTTCTACCAGGATCTGACCTTTGGAACATCCATGTGGCAGGAAACATTGAGCAACAGAGATTTTGTTATAGCCAAGATACCTCAAGGGATGGAGATCCTGACTTGATGACAAAGGGGGACAAGCAATTTGACCCAAGACACAATTTACATTGCATTATTGGGGGAAGGGTTACATATTGGTTTTAAAAAACTCAATTTTTTGGAACTGCTACAGCATAGAGTGGAGAGCAGTTGCTGCAGAAAGAATTAGAGAACTAGTCTTGATTCTGCCAATGACTTAGGTTTTATGCCTTGTGCCTAGTAGGCACTCAATAGATATTTCTTGAGTGTTACATTAAGGAAAACATTTGACAACGTACTTACCTTTTCTGGGTCTCATTTTCTATAAAGAGAAAATGTGGATCACAAGATTTCAAAGATCCAATTTGACTTTGACAGTCTATAACTTTAACAGTCTATAACTGTGATTCTCCTTGTAAAAAGACACATGGAGGAGAGAGATATCACAGATGAGATCTGGCAGTTAAGACATTCTTTTAGCCAGCAGCATTATAAATAGTTGCATTATAGGTGTTCAATTGGATTACAGGCACCTAAGGATTTTCAGAAACAAAATTACCAGCAAAGATTGAAGGGTTGCTGTGATCAGAGGTTGGTTGTATTAATTTAATCTGGTGTGAGCAGTATAAGTTCATAACTGAGAGTGAGGATTAGACTCCCTGAATTTCAATCCTGGCTCTGTCACTTATTACTTGACCTTGGGCAAGTGTCTCATCTTAAGCCTCAGTTTATGTGACATGGTGATAATATTGCACTTTTCCACAAATTATCACTGGAAGAATTGAATGGGAATGTCATTAAAACACTTGGCATAATGGCTAACATGGAACAGAAGCCAAGTACATGTTTAGGGGAACAGATAAAAAGCATGTTCACTCTGTACCCTACGTTGTCCAGAAGGCTTAGCCAAACAGTTGAAGCAATAACATTTTCTAGCTACTTCAGAATGGGAAAGAATGCCTAAAAGTATCTTTTGTAAGGAATATACATTAAGAACAACTGCATTCATTTGTTCTGACTCAGTATTAATCAAATTACAGCGTAGTTTTCTTTATTTTAGTGCGGGAATACATTGACTTACTAATATGTTCATTCCAATCTGTTAACAGTTTTTTCATTTCTCATTAGAAATCCATGCATTGGCATTCTGGTTTTTTTTCAGTCTTTTCAGGGTTTAGCTTGCAAAAATTTATTACCCAGGGTTTGCCTTACTCTGAGAACAAGCCAAACCTGTTGAAATGAGGTTCCTGGAGCAGCAAACGAAGGTGGGAGGCACATTATGAACTGAGGTCCTAACCCCAGTGGGATGATCTGTAGGACACTGACTCTACTGGAAGACACTGAGACCATGTGTGGCCCTTTGACCCTCTACCTGCCTTTCATAAAGTGAAGTGTCCCCCATTGGGGTCACTTGAGTTATAAAGACCCTAATAAACACAATCCAGGTGTTGAATCTTGTCATCACTGGTCCCAAGCATCCAAATGTAAACTTACAGATGTCCAGCATGAACAGGAACTCTTACCTTGAACCGTGGTTGTAATCTCTTTGTGTCAACTCAGTGAACTGGTGCTAAGCCAAAATAATTGCATTTTACTCTAATTATGTAACAAATACAGAAAACATATGAAATATTAAGCAAAGTTGCAAACTTAGAAAGAATTGCAAATTCTAGGGAAATGGTTTGAAAGACAGTGTTTGAAATTATCTTACATCCCTCTTCTCATTTAATCCTCACAAGTATCCTGCCATAAGGATTTAAAATGAAGATGTCTTAATTTTATAATAAAGGAATCTGAAGCTCAGAAAGGTTGGGAAATGTTTCCAAACTCCTTTGGTTATTAAAGGGCGGAACTGAAGGTCAAACTCAGGTCTTTGATGTCAAACCTGGATCTCTTTGTCTTTGTACTACGCTATGTTGAGGTTCTGATGAATACAAATGCATGTTAAAATATGCTGGAGGGGTGTTTGTAAGCTCTATGAAAATGTCAGAGGAAGCATTCATAAAATCCTTTTTACTTCTGTAAAAAGAGAGAGCAAATAGAGAAGGCTATTGTTGGGCAGTCAGGAAGGCACAAGATATCTCTTGGCATGTCTTCAACCCAGTTGAGTTCATTGTACCCAATATCCTGAGATGCCTTAGCGTTCATGTGGTGGTTACTGTAAACATTCCCCTTGCTCTGCTTAGTTCTTCAGGTGAAGTTTATTCAAAAGGCTATTTAGATAAAGAAGGCTAACACAGGTTTACACATTGATTTTTTTCACTTTTGTTGGTTCACATGCAACGGCAAATTGCTATCATAACTCCTCTTACACATTCTTCTCAATTAGCAGGTCACATCTTTTTCCTCGACAAGTTTCCCATTTTACCCACAAGACTCCAGCAAATACACTTTCTTTTTTTTTCTTTTTAAAAAATATATATGTTTATTTTAAAATTGTGGGGTATAGTTAAGTGTTAGTTATGCAAATATTCATTGTGCAGGTACCCTTGTTGATGAGGTGTGCCCCCCCTTTCCCCAGACAGATATTGACTACCATTAATTCCACCTCCCTTCCCCTCCCTGCCCCCCCCATAGTTTCCTGCCAATGTCAATCCTTTTCTTATAGTATTATGGTAGTTGTTCAAGGTTCACTTATGAGTCAGAACATGTGATACTCAGATCTTTGTTTCTGTGAGCAATCACTCTGTATTAAACTCTAATTCCATCCAGGTTGGTGTGAAATTCATGATTTTGTTCTTTTTTATGGCTCTGCTGATATTCCATTGTGCATATGTACCACATTTTAGCATTATTTCATATTTTATAAAACCAATGCCATACTGTCAAAGGGGAACTGGTATAGACTTATAAAAAATTTCACCTCCCACCCCCTACACCCACTAGCAGTGAAAATATAAATACATTTCAAATTGATGCTGCCTCCACCAATGCAGGCAGGCACATCTGTGACCAGCTACCTTTAGGAAACAAAGGCACCAGGTAAAAATTGGGCTACCCAAGTCCATGTTTATCATTCCAATCCCACAGAATGTGTGGATGGTGGGTAAAAGAGAGATGCCTCAAACATGCTGAGGAAAGCCTGGTAAGGACCCTATGGCTGCCAACTCCTATGAGTGTTCAGTACTTTTCATTGTAATGACCAGAGTTGATTTAAAGCACAGGGCAATTAAGACAGAATTGGCTCCCCAAATTTGGGGCTGACTTCTGGAGCCCTTATTTGCCAGTATGGATTGCCCAGCATATGATATACATGGAGCAAGCTTTTTCCTAGGTTAGAAAACCCCAAAAGGGAGTTGAATATTCCAGAGTTGCTAGTGAGCAATGCATTTGGTCAGTACTCTGGAGGTCAAAGAGGCAATTTCATACGAACTATTATTTTTTATTAGAAAAATTCCTGGAAGAGTATTCTGCTGGTCCCTCTGATGCCATTCAGGTGTTTTCACTTGTGCCGTGAATATAAGCCATTTATAGCTTGCTGCCACCTGGATTCTTGGATGTTTCTTTGCCTTCTCCCTAATTTAAGTCAAAAGTGATGGTGAAGCACAATGTTACATGATAAGGGAGCTACACAACTGACTTAGATACAGATGTCACCTTCAGGAAGACTCTATTATTCCACAAGTTTTTATTGAGCACCTATTACGTTTTAAGTGCTTGTCCAGTCACTGGAGATGTAGGGACTCCTATGAGACAACAAGGACCCTGACCTCAAGAAATTTCTCTTCTAACAGAATATGAAATATGTAAAAGGAACTTGTATTAGTCAGCTTAGGCTGCTGTAACAGAATACCATGGACTGGCTGGCTTAAACAACAGAGATTTCTTTCTCTGTCGTGGAAGCGGGGAAACCTCACCATCTGGTTGCCAGCTTATTTAGATACTGGTTAGGACTCTCTTCCTAGTTTGTAGATGGCTGTTTTGCTGTGTCTTCACATGATAGACAGAGAGCTCTGGCCTCTTCTTTTAAGGACACTAATCCCACCTGGGGTGCTCCACACACATGAGTTCATCTTAGTCTAACTTAGAGGAGGCAAAAATTTACATCTACCTTTTTATGGTTTTTGACTAGGACTAGGATTAAACTAACATAAAACAGATTAACAGGAGAAAAGAATACAAATTTATTTAATATAAATTTTACATGACATGGGGAAGCCAAAGAAGCAGTTTCAGTTGAATGCTTCTATACTAAATTAGTCTGAGTAGTAAATGATGGAAATATGACAAGAAAAAGGAGTTTGGTCTAGGACAGTTAATGGTGGAAAAGTAACTAGGAATGACTATTTGAACAAGGTTCACACAGATTTTTCTCAGCCTTGACTCTGTCTCTGGTGATCAGAATATTATTTTTCTTCTAGTACGGTGAGGACATTTTTCATATGAGAATTTTATCTCTGGAAGAAAAAGGGGAGGTCAGAGTGTCCTTCATGCATTTACTATTTTTTAAACTGTGTTTCATTCAAAATAATCTTATTGCCAAAGGAGCATATTTTGGAGTGGCATAGTCTAGCATCTTTATTCCCCAGTTCCCATCTCCTCATTTCATCACACTGGGAATGTGACTTCAACTTGTGAGTTTTGCCGGGCTCAGTGGCTCAGCCTGTAATCCCGCGCCTTTGGGAGGCTGAGGTGAGTAGATTGCCTGAGCTCGCCTGGGCAGCGAGACATCATCTCTACAATAAATCAAAAAAATCAGCTGGGCATGGTAGCACATGCCTGTAATTCTGGCTACTGGGAAGGCTGAGGTGGAAAGATTGTCGGAGCCCAGCAGGTCGCAGCTGCGGTGGCCGGGAGCAGCCACTGCACTCCAGTCTGGGCAACAGAGTGAGACTCCAACTAAAAAAAAAAAAAAAAAATTGTGAGTTTTGAGGGGGACACAAACATTCAATACATGAAAAAATCCTACTAGAGTTGTTTTTTTTTTTTTTTTTTCATTAATCAGTATTTTTTATTATGGTTTTGTGGGGTACAGTTAAGGGTTAGGTGTACAATGACGTTTCATTCAGGCACCCTGTAGATATGAAGTGTTTTCCCATCCCCCGACAGATATTTGCTACTGTTAATCCCATCCCCCTCCCCCCCATAGTTTCCCAGTACCATCCGTCATTTTCTCATAGTATTGCATTGGATGTTCAAGGTCCATTATATGAGTGAGAACATGTGATATTCGGATTTTTCTTTTTGTGAGAGGTCACTCAGTATTATAGACTCTAGTTCCATCCAGGTTGCAGCGAAATTCATGATTTTGTTCTTTTTTATGGCTGCGTAGTATTCCATCGTGTATATGTACCACGTTTTTTAATCCAGTCCTCTTTTGATGGGCAGCATGGTTGTTTCCAGGTTCTTGCTATTGTGAACAATGCTGCGATAAACATACGTGTGCAGGTATCTTTTTTATAGAGTGATGTGTGTTCTTC
>NW_007258438.1:0-887 GCF_000164805.1 Carlito syrichta | reverse complement strand
TTTTTTATTTGGGTTTCTGTTTGTTTATTATTGGTGTAGAGAAATGCGATTGTCTTTTGTACATTTATTTTGTATCCTGAGACTTTGCCAAAGGCTTTTATCAATGTAACGAGGCCTTTGACAGATTCTCTTGGGTTTTCAAGGTACACCATCATGTCATCTGCATAGAGAGATAACTTGACTTCCTCTTTTCCTATTTGAATACCTCTGATTGCCTACTCTTCTCTGATTGCTTCAGCCAGGACTTCCAATACTATGTTGAACAGGAGGGGAGAGAGTGGGCATCCTTGTCTAGTTCCAGTTTTCAGGGGAATTGGTTCCAATTTTTGTCCATTTAGGAGTATGCTGGCTGTGGGTTTCTCGTAGATGGCTTTTACTATTTTGAGGTATGTTCCCCGTATGCCTAGATGTTCAAGGGTTTTTATCAAGAAGGGGTGCTGGATTTTATCAAAAGCTTTTTCTGCATCTAGTGATATGATCATGTGGTTTTTGTTTTGACATCTGTTGATGTATTTAATTACATTTATGGTTTTACGAATATTGAACCAGCCTTGCATGCCAGGAATGAAGCCTACTTGGTCATGGTGGATGATTTTTGAGATGTATTGCTGAATCCGGTTTGCTAGGATCTTGTTGAGAATTTTAGCATCTATGTTCATCAAAGATATTGGCCTGTAGTTCTCTTTCTTTGTTGGATCTTTACCTGGCTTGGGTATCAATGTGATGTTGGCTTCGTAAAATGATTTGGGGAGAGTTCCATCTTTTTCAATCGCCTGGAATACCTTCAGTAGGATTGGTATCAGCTCCTCCTTAAATGTCTTGTAGAATTCTGCTGGAAAGCCATCTGGACCAGCGCTTTTTTTTGTAGGAAGTTTTCTTATTACGTG
>NW_007258437.1:2240-7656 GCF_000164805.1 Carlito syrichta | reverse complement strand
CAGGTAAAATTGAGGAAGAATCCCATTATCCATTTCCTCCAACCTAAGGTTGCAGAATTATAGGTATAGCTGGGATATGAAAACAAAAAACAAATTGATCACAATATTACATATCATCTGTGCTTTACTAATAACACATGTATGCCTTGCCTTAAGCCAATATTTTACACCTGTACTTAGAGAGTTCAGTTCTTAGTAAATAATCCTATTTATTAAAATAACAATTTCCTTTAATATTTGAAATATTACTTAATTTAAAACTCACTTTACAAAAATTCAGTATAAATGCAATTGATTTAAAGTATTCCACTATTAAGGCTGAAGTCTAGCTAACAATATATTCGTTTTATATGCATTATATTTTAGTTTTGGTTAAAATAGTTTTAGTTGTTTGACTAGTACTTAATGTTTGTGTCCTTTAAAAAGTCTATAGCTGGGATTCTTTTTTAGGTGTATATATCAATATACAAAGGTCGTAGGTATACAGCTAATGAGTTTTGACCATTATTTATGCTTGTATAAACACAACAGCAATACAAATGTAGAATTTTCCATGATACATCAATGTTGCTTCATGTGTCATTAGTTCCTTCATTTTTATTGGTGAGGTATCTATTTTTGTCGCATAAATATATCACAGTTTTTGGCTATTCTTTTTACATTGCAGACATTTGAGTTGATTACAATTTGAGCTACCACGAGTAAATGGTATGAACATTCTAAAAAAGTTTTCTTTTGAACATAGGCTTTCAAATATTTTAACTCAATGGAAAAAGGGAATGTGTAAGTCATAGTATCAGTATATATTTATCCAGTATATGAATTGGGTAGTTCTTATGTATGTCAAATAATTCATTCAGGAAATGTTTATTGAGCTGCTTCTATCCTCCAGAAAAAGCCGCAATAACACAATCCAAATACAGCAAGTGAAATTCTTATTCTTGTAGAGGTTACAATTTTGTGGGAAAGATGATCAATTTTTAAATGCACTGTTAAACGAATTTTAAATGGGATGAAGGAGATAATTTGGGGGCTTAAAACGAAAAGAAGGAGACTTCCTCTTTTCCCCTTTCGATTGCTCTCAGTAGTGTTATGATTTGTATCTGCTTCCTTCTCTCCACTCCCATCTCCCTCTCAAATGCACACTTCATTTACTGGCAGCTGAGAATAGGGAGAAATTTTCAAGGAAATGAACAGCAACCAAACTCATAAATATTTGCCAAGAATGCTTTAACAATTACTTCCATAAAAAATAATGTAAGAATACATTCTCTGCCACATTACCAGCTCTTCAACCACAGCCTGGATTGTCAGATTTGGTATCGTTTATTCATCACTCAGTTAGCATCTGGCCAGATTCGATTGTTCTAGTTAACTTGAACACAACAACCCCAAGTCATCTGACTTCCATCCTTTTCCCTCTGCAATAGTTTTGAGATGGTATGAGTGACATAAGCACATCTGATATTGCAAATCACACTGCTTCTTTGATTTTCATCAGAGGTTGGGGTGGTCATGGGAAAGATTACATACCAGTTCAACTCGGATGAACACTTGGGGAAGAGATGAATCCTGTAATTTCTCTGCAGTGAGACCCTCAAGATGAATTTCCAAGCTAAGTGACCTTGCCACTTATGAGCGTAATGGTAGGACAGTGCAGTTGAGAGAAAGATGGAAATTCTATCTTTAGCAACTTGTCCTCTAGTAAGAATTCACAATTCTTTTGTTAACCCCAAATTCCCAATACCAACCTATAGATCTATGTATAGCAGAGATAGCAAATCTTCAAAGTAGCTAGTATTTGCAGAAGCTGACACAGGGCACGTCCACTCAGCAGAAGCAGAAAAGTACAGAACCCCAGTACCTGTGGCAGCCTTTCTTCAAGGGCTGCCCTCAACATCTCATGTTAGCTACTGAGGGTGCAAAGATTTTCCATAAATATACTACTTTTAACTTGATATGAGAAGTTTTCAAGACCCAAAAGAATGAAACAAGAGGATGGATTTTTAGACACCACATCACTTTGGGAGATCTCCCTTCATCAATCAGCACCGAGGCATGCAAAATGTGGTTAATCTCTCTCCACCACCAGCAACTCACAGGAATTTATGAAGACTGCTGGGCTTAGGGAGTCATAGTAGGGTCTGGTAAAAATCATCCTTTTATATGCAAATTCTCAAGTGCATTCCTCAACCAAATGGAGTTTTTGAGATGTATCGATGTTCCTGCTCCTCTTCATTAGTAAAACTCTCAAAAGGGTACTCAAAATGTTATGCACAATGTTTATGCCTGTATAAACACAACAGCAATACAAATGTAGAATTTTCCATGAAATGCATTTATGTTGTTTCATGTACCATTAGTTCATTCATTTGTATTGTGAAGTATCTATTTGTGTGGTATAAATATACCAAGTTTTTGATTATTCTTTTTACTATTGGCAGACATTTGAGTTGATTACAATTTGAGGCTACCATGAGTAAATGGTATGAACAATCAATATAAGTTTTAACTAATTAATGAGAGAACAATAACACTGCTGAGAAGCAAATTACCAGATGCTGACTTTTAAAAAAAAGAAATGTAGACCAAAAATATCATCAAGATGAAAAGTCTCTTATTTGAAGAGATAAATAAGATCAACAGACAAACTCCTGGCCAGATTAACAAACATAGAAACAATAAGACAGAAAAAGTGAATAAAGAGAACCAACAAAACAATGCTTCAACCAACCCTGAAGACAAGTAAGGAGATTATTAGAAAATGCAAGAAAACCTGTATATGAGTAAGTTAGAAAATCTAGATAAAATGGAGAAATTCAGAGTATTGCATAACCTCCCAAGATTGAAACAGGAAGGGATTGAAACTCTCAAAAGACAAGTAACAATGCAAGTAATTGATTCAGTGATAAGAAAGTTCCCCACCAAAGAAAAAGTCCTGGACCAAATGGTTTTTGAGCTGAATTCTACCTGATTTGCAAGGAAGAGCTGTTACCAATCCCTCTGAATGTATTCAACCAATCAAGAAGGAAGGAATTTATTCTATCTCCTTCTATGAAGCCAACATTATGCTGATACACAGAAATGACAAAGACCCAACGAGGAAAGAATTTTCAGGCCAATTTCCTTGATCGACATAGATGCAAAAATTCTCAAGATTCTGGCAAATCACATCCAACAACACATTTCAAGAATCGTTCATCATGACCAGACAGGATTCTCTCGAGATTGAGACTGGGTTGACATGCACAAGTCAATAAATATAATTCAACACATAAATACGTGCGAAAGCAAGAATTACTTTTATGATAAATTAACTAAATACAGAAAACAACCTTGGGGGCTTGGGAAACATCATTAAAAGCTTCTTTTGAGTGTTCTTTAGAAATATACACTGCAGGATAAGAGAAAAGTAGCAATGACACCTGGACAAGAAAGGCGATTATGAAGTTTGCAGGTCATAGGAGCCCCAGAGAAAAACCCTTGATAAATGGAGAAATGTGAACTTAGAATCTTTCTTGAGACATTTCAAGGACTTTAATTAGGGACTTTGAACTAAAACTATCATTTTTGGCTTTAAGAATAAGACCCATTGACTGAAATTAGACAGTGTTCTTGGCTTATTTATTGCTTCTAAGACCACTAGATGGTGTTAATTTGAAGGGATAATGTTCATTGAGAAATTTTTTTTATCTTGCCCTTTACGAATGCTATAAAACCTTTCTTTTAGCTAACAATAAGTGTCATTTGTCCTGCAGGCGTTCGTCCTGCAAGCAGATGTCCAAGTATATTATTTTCATTGTAAGTTCTTTCTTTCACCTACTCCATCTCTCCTTCAGAAAACGTCACATCCAGCAGGAGCAGGACTCCGGCACTTTATTCTTCAGTCGTTTGCTCTCCTCTGTGAAGAAATGTCCTCACTTTCAGAAGAGCATCTACTGGTGTTTAGTCTCACAACTTGAGAGTCGCTCTTCTCCTGAACACCTGCCCTAATCGGGCTCCATTCTGTTACTCTCAGTGTATCCTGTGTGTCTCATTGAGATATTTTTCACATTTTGAAATCATATACATACATATTTACTATCAAAACATAACTATGTGCATATATGCATTCATATGCACACAATTAGAAAATGTGATCAGTGTCTGTTTCTTTGTACAGACAGTTTTTCCCACTAGATTATGAATTTCTTCAGTATGGGGACCATGTTTGTTTTGTTCAATTGTGTTCTTTCATGGTCTACAACAGCACACATAGTTGGTGCTCAATAGATGCTAGTTGAAAGGGTAAGTAAATGGATGGATCGAGAAGGGAGATCATTAGTAGCAGATACTTTTGCACAGACAGCCCCCCAACTCTTGCAAACTCTAATGGTTAGAAATTCTTCCTTGGTCCTGGACATTATCAGTCTTCTCATATTCCTACTGCTGATTTGAGGCCTCCTGCAGGTGGTATCCTCTCACAGGATGGTTCTTCACATTTTTTGTGACAGCTGTCCCTTAAGTCCCAGCTATTTCCTAAGGTACATGCAGAGTGACGAACATAATACATGGGCTTCTTGCTTCTAAGCAGAATAGGAGAGGGATTGCATTGCTGATGGAGAATGGGGTCCCTGTTCCCTGGTGAACAACTAAATTCACACCCCAAACATTTTAGTATTTTTGTACTGAAGGGGAGAGAATGCATTTCTAATAGGAGGAAAGATCCAGAGAGGGGGAAGTTTATAGTAATATAATTTTTTTATAATTGAGGGAAACTTTACCCATTTTATATTGTTTGAAATGTTATGTAATTTACCTTTTATTTGTGTGTTTATAACTAATTAATGAAAGAACAATAACACTACTGATGAGTAAATTACCAGATGCTGACTTTTTAAAACCAAGAAATATACACATTAAAGATACTCCCTAGGACTATGCACGACTTACGCAAACTGCCCTCTTGCACGTTTGAGGTTTTTAACCTCAGGAGATGTCTGTCTTGCCACACTTGGTCTTCTAGATGTTCATAGAATCAGTTATTTTAGAATAGGTTTGCTAAGTTCCACCCAAAATATTCCTCAGGATTTTGATTGGTATTGAATTGAAGGAATAATTTATTTTTATTGGAATTTTTTGTGATATTGTCTTCCTATATGTGAGCATGGAACATTTTTACTTAGACTGTCTTATATAAATTTTAATAAAACAATATCATTTTCTTCACAAGAAATTTGGATATAATTTGTTAAATTTCTTCCTAGATAATCTTATGTTTTTGTTATATTATAATGTGTCTTCTTGCAATTACATTTCTAAATGTTGCTGGTGTTTAGAAAGGCAATGAGTTATACAAAATATAGCATTTTTGTCTGGATGTGTATTTGAAAATCTTGATTTAAGATTCTAGGTATTTTCTGAAAGACAGCCTCAA
>NW_007258437.1:0-1581 GCF_000164805.1 Carlito syrichta | reverse complement strand
GATCTATGCTATTGAGTTGGTTCTGAGTAACAAGGAGGCTCCTGTGGGCTATACCTGTCTTCAATCCAGCGATGGCCAAAGCACAACAGGCCTACCCTATTTTTGAGTCTGGTCAAATTCCACACACTACTATCCAACTGGCTAGCTTTGTAGCTACCTAGTTAAACCAGCTGGCTAGACAGCTGTGTAGGTATTTAAGTCAGCTGGCTAGCCAACTGGCAAGCTAGGTAAAAACCTAGTTAAGTAAGCTGGCTAGCAAGTAGGCCATCTAATTAAGCCAGCTACTAAGTCAGCTGGCTAGCCAGTTGGCTACCTGGTAGCAAGCTAGTTAAGGCAGTTGGTTAGCCACCTAGCAAGCTAATTAAATAATCTAGGTAAGTCAGCTGCCTAGTCAGTTGGCTAGCAAGGTAGTGAGCAGGTTAAGTCAGCTGGCTAGCTAGCTGCCTAACTAGTTAAGTTGTCAGCTAGTTAAGTCAGCTGGCTTGCTAGCTGGCTAACTAGGTCGATTGTTAGCTATGTGAGCTGTGTAGCCAGCTGGCTAGCTGGTTAATTTAGGTAGTCAAGTCAGCTAGCTAGCCTTATGACTTGCTAGGTAGCTAGCTAGTTAATTCAGCTGGCAAGTCAGCTGGCTATATAGTTAAGTCAGCTACATAAGTCAGCTTGCTAACCAGCAGGTTAACTAGTTAAATTCACTTGTTAATTCAGTTTGCTTACTAGGTAGCTAGCTAGTTAAGTCAGCTGGCTAGCCAGCTGGCTATCTAGTTAAGTCAGCTGGCTATCCAATTGTCTATCTAGGTATCTACTTAGTTAAATCTGTTGTATAGCCAGCTGACTAGCACCTTAAGTCAGCTAGGTTAGTCAGCTCATTTCCAGTAGGCTAGCTAGGTAGCTAGCTAATTAAGTCAGCTGCCTAGTCAGCTGGCTAGCTAGTGATGTCACCCAGTTAATTCAGCTGGCTAGCCAACTGGCTAGGCATGGAGCAAGCTAAATAATTAAGATGGCTATCAAGCAAGACAGCTAGTTAAGTCAGCAAGTTAAGTCAGCTGACTCTCCAGGTGGCTAGAGTGGTAGAGAGCTAGTTAAGTCAGCTGGCTAGGCAGCTGGCTAACTAATTATGTTAGCTAGTTGAGTCAGCTGTCTATCCACCTGGCTAGCTCGTTTAGTCAACTAGTTAATTCAGCTGGCTATCCAGCTAGCTAGCTAGGTAGCAAGCGAGTTTTGTCAGTTGGCTAACCAGCTGGGTAGATCATTAAGTCAGCTAGTTATTTCAGCTGGCTACCCAGCTGGCAATCCTGGTAGCTAACAAGTTAAATCAGCTGGCTATAGAGTGGCTAGCTGGTTAAGTCAGCTACTTGAGTCAGCTGGGGAGCCAGCTGGCTAGATAGTTAAGAGAGCTAGTGCAGTCAGCTGGCTAGCTGGATAAGTCAGCTAATTAAGTCAGCTGGCCAGCCAGTTGGCTAGCAAGTTAGCTAGCTAGTTAAGCCAGCTGGCTAGCAAGCAGGCCATCTAGTTAAGTAAGCTAGTTAAGTCTGCTGGCTAACCAGTTGGCTAGCTAGATAGCAAGCTAGTTAAGTCAGCTAG
>NW_007258436.1:522655-658177 GCF_000164805.1 Carlito syrichta | reverse complement strand
GAAATCATTTCCCTAGAGAAATTCTTGAAAGTGGCAGCAAGAGATTGATATGAGAATGTTCGCAGCAGCATCGTCGGTAATGGAAAACAGCATCAAGCAACTCAAACATCTACAGCAGACTAAATGAATTATATCATAATCATGTAAACTGGTGTTGTGTATCAATAGAATAGACATTTCAAATGAGTCGCAGAGTGGATCTATAGCTTACATCTTTTCATAGAATTATCTATTTATAATGATTTAGAATAAAATAATTCTCTTTTATGTTAGAGTATGAGTCAAAATGGAGAAATCTCAGGTCATTTTGAGCAAGAAAGGGAAGACTAAACTCTGAATTTTTTTTCCTGTTCCCCAAATTCCTGACTAAGGGGTCTGGGGGATCCACACCCTACAAATCATAAAATTTCATTAGAAATGTTTTTTTAAACACTATAATGTGACTCAGTTTCCAACCTGAACCTGGCATAGTATCATATAGCAGAGAAAGAAAGAAAACATATCTCAAGACTCTGCCATATCATCTCTTGGGGAAGTTTGCATCTGTATAGAATTCCTTTCCCAGGGATTCCAAGAGGAGCCAGACATTCACCATCTATTCTCTTTCAGGGCTGCCACCTATGAAGCTTTATGTATATATCAAGGACCTTGGCTTCCTCCATTCACCCCCTTACCTCAACTCAGCATTTCTTTTACTGATTTCAATATTCTTTCGACAGAGCTTAACTCTTTCTACCGATTGCCAATCAGGAAATTTGAAATCCACCTATGATCCCCAAGTCCCTTTCTTGCTTGGAGATGTACCTCCCTCCCAGGCCTACCCAATATGAATATTTGATTTATGTTTTGCCTGTAACTTCTATCTTCCTAAAAATGCATGAAGCCAAGTTGTAATTCAACCATTTTGGGCCATGTTTTCAGGACCTTTTGAGACTATGCCACAGGTCTAGGTCACTCGCATTTGTCTCAGAATAAATCTTTTAAAAATATTTTACAGAGTTTGGCACTTTTCATCAACAAAAGTTTAAACATACATAGTCATTTTATAGTTATACAATTCAAACCCATATAAAATAATATTGTGTTAAAATACATGTAAAATGGACAATTATAAAGAAAGGCCTAGGAATAAGGTGCTAAGTAAAATTTATAGGAGGCTCTTGGTTTGGATTGAGTTCTTGTACCCAACAGACTAAACCAAAATAGAGTTAGTCATGCTGAAGTTCCATGTTACCAAGCCTAAAATAAGTGGCTTATCTGAACTTCCAAGAAATAAGGAGCAACAGAAAGAGAATGAATTCCAAATAGGCCAGCCCTAGCTGGCATGATAAGAAAGTTCCTTCTGCTACAATTTTTGCAAGAAAAGAAACTTTGAAACAACCAATCTGCTTTTCCTTCTCTACTTCCCTCAGCCTTTCCCTGTCTATAAACCCAAACTTCTCTACTCAGCTCATCAGGAGCACTCATTCTTTTCCTTTTGCTTTTTATTTGAAAGACATGGGCTACCTTTCAGGGTTAGGCATACAAATATGTTCATTATTCAGGTACCCTTGTTGATGAGGTTCATTTCATTTTTTAGGATGACTTGTTGCCTGATTCTAGAATTGAAAATAAAGATCATTTAAGATTTTAAATTAAATGCTTATTGTATCTTTCGATTGTTCTGGTGGCCAGCAAAGGGACCCAAAGGACACTGCCAGTGATCCCATGACACCTTGAGAGATGCAAGAGGGGGCACTACTGACCCCCTTTGCAATTCTCTGTCTTCCTCATGGAGCCCTGAGCATTGTGATTTCCTCTCAGGTGTGGCTTTTTTTCTTTTAAGGACCTCCCCAAACTTTTAAACTTTCAAATCCAGAGTCCGTTTGTGTCTAAAAGAGCATAACCTTGGTGTGCGTACCTAGGATTCGTTCATGCTGTGAGAAAGCATGGCCTTTAGGGGTTTGCAGTGGCAGATGACATGGGACAGACATGGGACTGAGTCCTGTAAGGAGACCTCAGGTGTCTGAGACAGAAACTGGCTGTACATGGCAGTTACTGCAGGGGTGTGAGATGAGTACTACTTTCTTCATTTCTTTTTCTTACGTGCTTGGATAAGAGAAAATCATTGACTGAATTGGTCCAGGAGATCTCAGAGCAAAGCTACAACTTTACTTGTGAGCATAGTTGGCCTCTTAAGAGCTATTAAAGTGTTTGCCACCAAAAAATAGGACATTTCTATTAGGATAAGTTGGTCATGGAAACATTAGTTTGACATTACATCACCTACTACCTATAAGAAAACTTCCGTGCAACCAGTACAACCCAACCCCAAGTATTTTTCTTCTTAGGCTTTTATCTCAGCTCTGAGAAATTCAATATCCAAAGCATAAATGGGCTCCTTAATGTCTAAAGAACTGAAGACTTCACCTTCTCGTATGCCTGCCTTTTTTCATGTATAAGTAGTAGATCCTGGAAGTTTTACAGTTATGGTGGTCATTATGTAGAAAATTCTATATGAACTTTCTGCACTTAAAAAAAAAGGCCTTTAAAACTCTCTGCACTTAAAAAAAAAAGACCTTTAAAAATGAGAGTCTCTGAATTAAGCCCACTCAGGAATGGCTATTGATGTGCAGAGGCTTCTAAAAATATTTCCAAAAAAAATTTTTATTGCCTCTTAAAAGACTCTTTACAAAAAGCAAGTGAAAAGCTCATGCAAACCTCATTGATAAGAAAAATTAAATCTGTTAACTTTTTCCTTTAGTAACTATTCTGCTCCAAAGGCAAAAATAAGGCTGGATAAGGTGTTTATAAAAGTTAAGCCCTCAGGTTAAGCAGATTTGCTCCATTTTCAGAGCTAGATTTTCTGAGTCCAGGTATAGAAAATGATTCTTCTTCCTATGTGTTAATAGGCCCTGACCTGAAATCATCGATATATTTAAGAAACAAGCTAAATTTAAAAGATCATCTATTGAACTAAGCTGGTTTCCAAAATACACCTTTCTGGCATTCAGCTGGCTATATGAAACTGTTTTGCAAAAAAAAATAAAATACATGGATAGGGGAAAAGCACTAGAAAGTTTTGAAATGTGAGCGAGCCCTCATCTAAACAAACCTCCCCTTTGACCATTTCATCTTAACTGGGCTTCCCACGTATACCTTTCTTTGTCTTGGCGAATAATGATATTTAGACCTGAAATCTAAGTTCTGTGCCTATGAGATATAAAATTTCTGTCTTGTTTTGCATAAGAACCATCCCTTTCAAAATGCAAATTTAGGGTCAGAAATTCTTAGATTGTTATCAAGTATGAGATAAGTAAAACAGTCAGTGATGGGGTTAAATAAAAAATTAAACCTCCCCAGTGTTGGATAGACCAGAAGGATTCTCTGCTGGTCCCCCTATATAGAGCCCCAAACTAGTCTACACTACTTATGCAGTTTGGAGAATATTTTAAAAAGCAGAAATGACAATGAACAACACAGTTATCAACTGCATAGGGCAATAATCAAGTAGCTCAATCAAAAGTGAAGGGGTCTCTTGACTCAAACCCTCTTAGGTTACAACGGTGAGGGGACGAAGAGGAGTTATCCCTGGAGTAAATGATTTTTGGAAAGAATGAATGGCCTCTTGAAATAGATAATGGTTTGTGAGAACGTCTTTCCAGGTGTGGTGAAGTCCCTTTTCCTGCTGCAGCTCTCTAGGGGGAGAATTGATGATAACTGAATTCCATTTGGAAGATCAGTCTTTAGGCAGATAAGAGGAACTCAGAAAGCCCTGCTTCACATTTTGCTATTTTCCAAGTGTTTTTGTCTCAATGTAATTAATATATTAAAGTGACTTATTTTGGGGTTGCAGTTTCTGAACTCCTTCTGTGACTAGCTTTACTTAAAAAGCAATGCATAAATTAGGTGAACATGAATGGGATACAAATTTACGAATGAACTTGTTATTGTTTAAAAAATCTTTTTCAGTGACTTGAAATCTTAAAGACATGTAACATTGAGTACACATTAAATTAAGTAAAGCAGCTGGGCTCAGTGGCTCAGCCTGTAATCCCGCGCCTTTGGGAGGCTGAGGTGAGTGGATTGCCTGAGCCTGTGGGTTCGAGACCCGACTGGGCAGGCAAGACCTCATCTCTACAAAAAATCAAAAAATTAGCCGGGCATGGTAGCGCACGCCTGTAGTCCCAGCTACTTGGAAGGCTGAGGCAGAAGGATCGCCGGAGCCCAGCAGGTCGAGGCTGCGGTGGCCGAGAGTGGCCACTGCACTCCAGTCTGAGTGACAGAGTGAGACTCCAACTCAAAAAAAAAAAAAAAGAAAAAAAAAATTAAGTAAAGCAAAATTATGTTTAATGAGACATAATATTTTGCAAACAAAGTGGTCTCTCTCTGTCTTTAGTAGAAGTGATGGTAACTGGAAAAAGAAAAAAATATGTTTATGAAGCAACCGGTTATTAAATTTTAGCCTTCTTCATTATTTTGAGTTTTTATTATCTATAGATAGATTGCACTGGATCCTGCATTCTTCTAGTTTCCACTAATATTTGGTGACAACTCACCAAGTAAGAGCAAGAACTAACTGCTTTGTTTCTGAAACCCTGTGAGCAGGAGCTCAATACCTGGATGTAAATTTCAAGTCCCAAGTCTCATGCTTGATGTGTGGCCTCAAATGGGGTTTGCCAAAACCCCTACGCCATAACTGGAGGCATTCAAATTAATAACCAGGATGAGACTGTGACAACTTCATCCTATGCACAGCTCTTCTGAAGAGGCAGGGAAAAGACTCCCCATCAGCACAAGACCCTTGCCCTTCTTCCTTTTTCTTTGCCGATATCCACATTTTCTGCTGGGCAGGATAGTGTTAAATTTAGAATTCCACACTTGGCAGCTTCCGCTGGTAACCTGATGAAATATTGGATCTGTCATGCCAAACCCAGATCTTTGCATGATCTAAGGGGTCCCTTAGTTCACCCAGTGGGCAACTTCAACCACATCCCTATTGCAACTGTGTTCAAATCTTACTATTGTTCTTTGAGTCAAATTTCTTGACCTACTTGTCTTTATACACTGCTTTAGTTGAGCCCAGTCATGGGATAGATAAATTGTCACCTAATAGCTGGACAAGGAAGCATCTGCACCGTTGCCCACATTTCCTGTTGCTCGTGGATAAATACATTGGCTGTTGTAGAAACTCAGTTGCCAAAAAGTTAATGGACAAGCTACTTGGTCAAAATGAGTAGATTCATCATTGGGCTCGTTCTTTGATCTATTTGATTTCAGTTGGTGTTACTCGTGAGAACCCTGGCTCCATGTTTCAAACGCTTAGTATCACCTTTGGAGAAGTCCTAATGGCAGCCTCCCTGACATGATATATCCTCATGCAACCATCTGCTAAATGCTAGATGGTCTCTCTCTCTCTCTCTCTCTCTCTCTCTTTCTCTCTTTCTCTCTCTCTTTCTCTCTCTCTCTCTCTCTCTCTCTCTCTCTCTCTCTCTGTCTCTCTCGCTAAAGAGAAACCTCCCAGAAATGAATGATAACAAAGACACTGTAACCGATGAATAATGCGTTGAGACCATAATCCCAACATGATGGTGACAGAGAGCAGGACTGATGCCTGAAGTTGTGCTCACATCCTAACTTAGGGGAGAGGCTGACCAAATGGGGAGAATCATTAAATAAAATTTACAGGAGGCTACTGGTTTGGACTGAGCTCCTGACTAGGCCTAACAGATCAAACCAGAACAGAGTTACTCATGCTGAAATTCCATGTCAACAAGCCAGAACTAAATTATTTATCTGAACTTGAGAGAAAACAGAAGAGAAAGAGGTAATCCGAGACAGGCCAGTTTTAGACAGCATGATACGGAAACCTCCAACCTTTAGAAGGAAAGTAACTCTGAAACTACCAGTCCATTTTTTGTTTTCTGTTTCTGCTTTCCTCAGCCCTTTCTGTCTATAAAGCCAAACTCCTCTGCTCAGCTAATCAGAACACTCATTTTCTTTTATGGAATGAAGTGTTGGCTGATTCCAGAATTGCCCATAAAAGCCAATTAAGATCTTTAAATTAAATTTGTTGCAATTTTCTCTTTTGACAAATGGGTATGCAATTCATGATCAGGATGGTGGGTACTTCTAGGTCACTCTAGAAAATACAACCTGGTGGAAGCACCAGGGGCTTCAAGTTATTGTAAGGCTCTGTTTTCTTGCTGAGTTTTTGGCATGAGGTTATCCATTTTGTTCTATAGCAAGTTCAATTTATATGGAAAATTCTCTTGTTTTACATATGGTTTATTTTATTATAAAGCCTATTTTGTTATTCAAATACTACCACATGTTGTTTAACATAAAAGATTTTTTTAAGGTCTGTATAGGTGTCACTTCTATTATATTCAATATATGTGGTTAGAACTTTGTTTTTTGAGCAGAAATAACCCTAAAGGGATATAAAATTCTAGACAATATCAAGTACTGATATAATACATAGATTCATATTTTAACCTTTGCACATTCTAGTACCATTCAAAATGTAATTGGCATAATTAATGAATAGTTTGATAGAAGCAGTTTTGGCAATAAAAGGAAATTGTTTCATGTACTCCCTCGTAGCTCTGAATACTCCATAAAAGTCCTTTTTGCAGAAAGGAGAGAAGATGAATGACCTCTGGCCTTACCTAATATTTGTGCTTGATTGCTTTGCAAAAATTATGCCTTTGAGAAAGGCTTAAGGTAGTCATAAAATTGTAACCAATCCCAAGGAATTCTAAAATTAAATACAATCCACTCCAGAGGCATAATTAAATTAGTGATAAACCTTAGCTATATAAATCTGTTCAGAAACTGGCTTCCAAAGACTGATGAAAAGAACTCTGCTTGTAAGCAAGTTTCCCTACTTCGGACTTGGACTAGTGTTGGTCTCTCCCCTTCGCCATTGAAGGTCACAGGTTGCTTTGCTCCGAAGGGAGGATGTGCTCATCTAGCTCAGGTCTGCCCTTGAAGATGGGCAGCTCGGGAATACACATGCAGAAAGGCAGAAGCAATACCTGCAATTATCAAGGCTTTCAAAAGGAAACTGAGGGATTTCTCAGCTGTTAAATTTCCATTGACGTGCGCATCTGAGGTAAAAGTGAATTATGTGCCCTATCTCTCATTCTTACGGAAGTTCAGTTTTTACAAAAGAATGATTCTCAATGGCTAGCATTATCAATGCACATTTCTTTTGAAAAATAGTGGTTATCAAATATTAGTATTTTTTGTCTTGTGTCTTGACTGTGCTTTTCCTAGTTGTGGAACTTTTGACAAAATATTTAACCTCTCTGAGCATGTTGCTTTTTCAGACAAATATTAATAATATCCAATTTATAAGAGTTACCTGATAGCAAGGTATAGGAAAACATTTGATATGTCATAAGCAAAACTGTGGAAAAATTGAAGGGATTGAGACGTGAAGTCTTATTATAAAGATACACAACTTGCGTGGCTCAGTGAATATTTGAAAGCACTCAGAGAAGTAGCACACCAAGTAGCTCCTGGGACATCTACAACCAGAGTTAATGGATCTTAATTCTAAGTACTTTTCCTTGTGACTCAGCTTATTTCTATGTTTTTTGTGAAGATTCTAACTAACTCAGTCTCTCTGAGCCCCAATACCAAATTGGTACAACTTGGTCACAAAAAGCAAAAACACAGGATCTTTTGTTTAAGCTTGCCTTCTGCATGTTTAGACCTGAAGATGAGAAGGAAACCCCAAGTGGGATTGTAAGTTGGGTACTCAACAATTACCTTAGAGAATACAACAGCAGTGATATTGTTACTGTCTTGCTAATACTCAGATAGCATGAGACTCTCTTATTTAATATTGCGATATAAAATCGCAACCTGGGCAACACAGTGAGAACTTGTCTCTACAAAAAATACGAAAATTAGCTGGGTGTGGTGGCACATGCCTACAGTTCCACCAACACGGGAGACTGAAGTGCGAGGATCACTTGAGCCCAGGAAGTCAAGGCTGCAGTGAGCTGGAGTCGCGCCACTGCACCCCAGCCTGGGTGACAGAGTGAGACCCTGTCTAAATAAAGTGAAATAAAATACTTCTTAAAATACAAGCAATATGCAAGGCTAGGAGTTACTATTATTAGTAGCACATACTATGAAAACTGTAAAATATAAAGAAAATAAACTCTGACCTGTAGGAAACCAGTAATGAAGCTGGACTCAAAACCAGGATTTCAGACTTTCTGCCCAGTGTTTTCCTCCTAAACCATGCTTTCTCAAGATAACTGAAAACCAGTAAAATAATTCAACAAGACATTATATGATATGCAGGGAAGGAAGCATGCTTTTTGACCTTTATTTCCTAGCTCTCCTTCTAATTAAGTTTTATATTGATGAGACACTGAAAACTTCTGAAAGCTTGTCATTTAATAATAACACATAAAATGAAATAGTTTAGCAGTATCATGCCTAAGGTTTCTGAATTATTATTGTATTCAAGTAAATATCTTAAAGTTTTACTAATAGTTTTCTAAACAACCATTGCTCTGTTTTGTCTATGATATGAATACATCAAGAATGCCTACAGATTTAATGAGATAATAGATTTTATGGTTGGAGGGTTCATAATTTATGGTGAGCAGACTCATTAAAATTGATGTAAGTTATTTAGGCTTTCTGAAACTCATATACATGAGCACAATTCTATCCATATTAGGAAACTGAACATGAAAAACTTGATCCAGAGAACTGGTTTTTCAATGACAGCAATAAAACGCAGATATTCTCTTATTAAAAATATTCGAGTGACAGTTCAGATGTTAGGAAGCAAATACATCAAAGGAAAAAGAAGAAAAAAGTCAGGTAAATCAGATACATAAAATTGGCAGCAGGCTTTATGTTAAGTAGATGTTTCCAGACAGTATTTAACCAAGAGGGGGAAGAACAAGGTGCAGACATAGCTGGCCATTTATTTTCTTGTTTGTCTTTGATTCAGTTATGCCCACCTCAGCATCCTGCACAGAACCTGAGGTGGTTGATGCAGAAGTGAACGAGGTCAACTTTGTGCCCTCTTCCATGATAATAGAATCAGAGAACTGGTCCCTGCTTGCAGTCTTTTGCTGAGAAGCTGAAGGACTCCTTATCTTGCCATTTTGCTTTGTCCAGGACCTTTGTTTAATTCATCCGGCTCTTAGGGAAGAAAGCATTCACACTTGAATTACTAACACATACCTCTTACCCATTCTCTTCTATTCTTAAAAGTTTATCCAGAATAGATGTTGAGTCTTATTTAATGTTTTGTCTGTTATCCGGTGAAATAACCCCAAGATCTTGTGTTGACATGGGTAATGATATGGGGTTACATTAATGGATTTTTGAGTGATAAATCAACTTACGTTCCTGGATAAACTTTCCATATATAGCAGGATTCAATTTGCTAATCTTTCCTTAGGGATTTTCTGAATATGTTCACAAAAGATACTGGTTTGTAGTTTTCTTTTCTTTCTTTCTATCTTTCTTTCTTTGTGTCTGTGTGTGTGTGTGTGTGTGTGTGTGTGTGTGTGCGTGTGTGTAACCTCTTTTTCTGATTTTTTGTAATCAGAGCAGCACTGGTGTTTTAGAGTGACTGAGAGAGTGTTTCTATATCCTCTGTTTTCTGAAAGAGATTGTGCAAAATCAGTTTTTATTCCAGAACTTTTTCAGAAAAGTCTAGACCTAAGCTTTTATGCATAGAGAGGTTTTAAATTAAGAATTTAATTGTTTCCATGGATTTAGGGTTATTCCGGTTTCTGTTTTTTAAAGTAAGTTTTGGCTGTTTGTATCTTGTCTTTCAAATAATCTAAGTTATCAAATTTGTTAGAATAATGTAGATTTCCTATTTTCTCTTATTGTCTTTTCATGTCTATTAGATATGTAGTGATATATTTCGTCTCATTTTTGAAATAAGTAATGGTAATGTGTGTCTTCTCTTTTTTATTCTTGATCAATTTAGCTGGAGGTTTATAATTTTGTTGGTTTTTTAAAAAAACCTGGGTTTTGATTTTGTTGATGTTCTCAGTTCTATTTTTTCTGTTTAAAATTTTTATTAATTTCTGATATTATTTTATTGCTATTTGGTTTAGTTTAATTTGGTCATTTATTTCTAATTTCTTAGCATGGAAGATTAGATCATTGACTCGAGCCCCTTCCTCTTTTTTTATGTGTGTATTTCATGCTAAAATTACTCACTAAGCAATGCTTTTTTAAGGTGAAGTTCACAAATTTTGATATATCTAAATTGCATTCAATTCAAAATATATTTAGATTGCCTTTTTGATTTTTTTTAACAAATGAATTATTTGGAAGTAGCCACATTTTAAATATTTTTATATTTCAGATGTATTTCTGTTACTGATTTATATTTTAGTTCCATAAGGTTTGAAATTATCTCTTGGGTGATATTTAATTATTTTAATTTTATTAAAATTTAGTTTATGAAATAGTATACGATCTACATTGGAGAATGTTCTATGTGTGCTTAAAAAGAATGTGCATTGTGCTGTTGGTTGAGGAGGTCTATAGGGTTGTTCTCACCTTCTCTTTGTTTATTATTTTTTCCTATTTATTTTTTCAAAATCCAAGAGAGGAATGTTGATGTCTCCAACTATACTTGTGGATTTATCTATTTCTTCTTTCATTTCTTTCAAGTTTTTAAAAACTCTTTTTGAAGCCCTGTAATTAGGTTCATAGATATTTAAGATTATTAAATTTTTTTGATAAATCAATTCTTGTCTAGATATATAATGCCCATCTTTATTCTTAAAAAGTATACTTGCACCAAGATTACTTTGTTTTGTGTAAATATAGCTATTACAACTTTCTTATGATTAAAGTTTGCATTGTTTATTTTTGTCCAGACTTTAGTTTTCATCTCTTCAAGTCTTTCAGTTAAAATTGGTTTCTCATAGATAGTATAAACTTAGTTCTTACTTTTTTATTCAGTCTAACAATGTATTGGTTGTGTGAAGGCCAATTATTTTTAATGTGATTATCAATTCTATTGATTATCAATAAATCCAGTATTTCACTAGTTTCTATCTACTTCATGCGTTCTTTGTTTCTGGTTTCCACTTCTTTGTTCTTCTTGGGAATTGAGCACTTTTAATCTCCATTTTATCTCACTGTTTGTTTTTAGTTTTACTTCTTTTAAAAATAGTTTAATTTGTTGCTCCAGTGTTTAAAATGTGCATCTCTGACTTATCACACTTTCAACAAATACTATATTACTTCTTTTGTAGTATAAGAATATTACAACAATATATTTCAATTTCAAATCATTCTTTGTGGTTTTTTGTCATATATTTTATTTCTACATGCTGTATAGTTCCAAAACTTTATTTTATTTCTATTACAAATAATCAATTATATTTTCATATTTATCTTTAAGTTGTCTATTTCCTATGTTCTTTATTTCTTTGTGTTAAACTAAATTTTTATTATAAATCATATTCTTTCTGTCTAAATAATTTTCTTCAACAGTTCTTATAGTTCTGGGCTGCTGGCAATGAATTCTCTTAACCTTTGTTTGTCTAAAAGTGTGTTATTTCATTGATCATGGTTCATCACATCACAGCAGCCTCAGCCTCCTGAGCTTAGGCCATCCTTCCACCTCAGCCTTCTGAATAGCTGGGACTAATTTTTAAAATTTTTTTTATAGAGGGAAGTTGCTCAGGCTGGTTTCAAATCATGAACTCAAGCAATCCTCCTCACTCAGCCTCCCAAAGTGCTGGAATTTCTTATGTGAGCTACCATGCCCCACGCTTTAGTTTTTTTAAAAAAGAAGGTAAAGAATTCTGGGTTAACGTTTATTTTTCTCTAGGAACTTTACAGATGTCACTATGTTTTTCTAGCATGCTTAGTTTCTGACAAGAAACCTTTGTTCTCTTCTAATTGTTTAAGAATTTATGAGAATTGCAGCTTTTTTCCTTATCTGCTTTAACGGTGGCTACCTCTTCCTCCCACAGTTTGCCAAATATAAAAGCAGTTCATGTTTTCTAACGCTTTTTGAATAAACTTGTCATTCTTTGGAATTCAGTTCAGTTGGTTATCTTGTGAACTTTGCTATTTGATATGCTTGACAAAAAGCTCTAATTTTGTAGATTATCCAGTTTTTCTCTTCGTTAGTTTGGGAAAGATGTTTTCTTTCATCTTTTTACATTCCAGCTATAAGCAAAACTCCAATTAATGTTTCATTTTTAAAAAAATCTATATGGTCATAAGGCAAGGGCGTCTGCTCTGAGTGGAGAGTCTGGTGGTGCTGTAAAAAAATTTAAGAATATGAAAAAGGTTAGGCATGCCTATTGTGAATAAAAGAAGAAAAATTGTAATTAGAGTTATGTCAATATGTCAAATTAAAGAGAAGATGTGTTTGATGCTGAGTATTGTAAATTTCTAGTGTTTTGATCTGTATCAATGTGAAATTTTCTCCACATTCCTCCTCTCTGTCTTCAAAAGAAAGTAAGAGGAATGAAATAGTGGAGAGCACAGGGTTAATCCAGGTCTGGAGTTTTTCTAGTCCAGCTTATAGAGTGATCAGGTAAAACAAAATAATGTATAAGCTTGGTAAACAGAGGGCGGAAGACAAGAAGCTGATAGGTTGGAGAAAAAACATATAGCAGTCAAAGAATCAGAGGCAGAAATAAAATGTGATCTAAGACCATTAGGTTTTAGGTAGCAAAAGTACTGGGACACTAATGTTAGATGAGTTACCCATGCAGCTATGTCCACCAGCTTGAGAGGAAAGCAGAGAACACAAAGAATATGATACGAGAGGAAGACACTTCAGGAAACGAGAGCACAAGCCAAGGAAGTACACTCAGAATAGCATTTGTGGGTGTGGAAAAGCAGTGGCTTGGGAGTGGTTTAGGGAGTGTGAAAAATACACACACATTCCAATAATGAGTTGTGTGAGGAGTGGCAGAATTAGTGCACATCGTTGGCTGTCGGAGAGATGGAGAAAACATTTAGTGAAGAGACTGAGCGCCTCAGGGAGCTACAAATGGAGTCATTCTCCACACAAAGCAGCAACACTGGTGAGCTGATGACCAGGTGTAATCATGAGTCAAAAGCAGCACCAACATCTTGTGTTTGTGTGGAAATTTTACTTTACCTGAAGAAAGCAAATTGTGGCTTTTCATACAATATTCACAATATGGATAAAAGCGAAGTTTTTCCTGGTCTGGGAATTAGCTTCTTTTCTTAAGATGATTTTGCATATTTTAGCTTTCACTTTAGAATGTTTGGTTAACAAATGTTAGTCATTGGAAGTCTATGTTATTTCCTTTTCACATGTATCACTTGTGTGTCTTTACCTTACTCCAGTCACCAATCCAAGTAATTTTCAAAGATCACATCATTTTGTTGTCAAAAAATGTCTGATATAGCTCATCATATCTTCCCTGTCTTGCTGATCAAGCATTATATCTCTTATAGTCACACACTATATTGAATATATATGTGATGCAACTGGGTTTCTGAGACACTGGACGTTTTTCAGAGACACCTGGGTCTGCATGCTCACACCACTCCCACCACTCCCACCGCTGACAAATGAAAATGTGGACTTGACGACATTAAGTATGGCTCAGTGTATCAGTCAGGTTTTTCCAGAGAGATAGAACCACTGGGACATTAGTATGTATACAGGTGAATTTATTAGGGTAGATGGGCTCACATGATTACCAGGTGAAGTCCCACGATAGGCCGTTGCAAGCAGAGTGATGAGAAAGACGGGCAGACGGCTCGGTCCAATTCCAGAAACTCAAAGCCAGGGAGGTCGACAATAAAGGCTTCGGTCTGAGGGTGGAGGCCCAGAGCCCCCAGAAGGCCACTAGTGTAAGTCCAAAGCCAGAGTATCTAGAGTCTAATGTTCCAGGGTAGGGGGAGAGGAGGCAAAACAATCTTCCAGAGAAAGGAGAGAGAGCCGAGGAAACTCAGCAAGCTGTCTATCCCCCTTCCTCCACCTGCCTTGTTGTAGCTATGCTGGCAGCTGATGGGTGTCAGTCCACATCGAGGGGTATCTTCATCTGCCAGTCCCCTGATTCACTTGTCAATCTTCTGTGGGAACACCCTCAGGAATCCTCCCAGAAACAATGCTGGTGACAGCCGTTTGGGCATCCCTTAGTCCAGGCAAGTTGACGTCTACCCTTAACCATTACACTTGAGAACTAGGAGGGTTTTATATATCTATAAATACGCAAAATTAAGGCCATAGGTTATTGTTGTATCTCTAGGAATGGCGTGCTAGCCTTGCATGTAATAGGAATGTAGCACAGCAGTTAATCAGCTTCTTGGGTCTGGCAGCATTCTGCTTCAAAAAATAATGTCACTGCCATTAACAAGCCTGGGGACCAGATATCAATTCTCTCACACACCTTTTGTGAACTCATTAAAATTACAATAAAAACCCACAGGATTTCTTGTGGAAAAAAGGAAAGATAATCCTAAAGTTTGTAGGAAATGGATGCTAGTCAAGGCAATATTGACGAAAAAGACTTACCTTACCCAATATCAAGATTTATTATAAAGCTCCCTTATGAAAATAGTCTGAAGAGACAAATAGACCAATGACCTAAAGTAGACAGTTGAGAACTCCATCTGTGCATGGCTGGGTATTTGATTTATGATAAAACCGGGGTTGCAGAGCGGTGAAAATAGGAAGCACATAGCAAGAAATGATTCTACGTCAATTGGACACCCCTATTTAAAAAAAGAAACTAATTTATAACACATAGAAAAATCAAGTCCATATTGACTGAAGATTTAAATGTTACAGAAAAGCATTTCTAAAAATAAATATAGAAAACTACCTTCATGACTTTGAGGTAGAACAATTCTTCTTCTCAAAATATGTGTTAATCATGAATAAAGTACTTGAATTTGAATTTCATTACACTGAAGAAACCCTGAATATCCAAAGATCCCTGTTAGTTGAAATTCCTCCTGGAGAAAATGATAGCATAGCTATCAATAGCATGATCATTTTTTTAAAAACACCATTATTCACAAGCCTGAGAGCAAAGAGAGCTGAAAAAGGTCAGCCACATACATGGAGAAGACATTTCAACACTTACAATTTGCAAAAGGTTTGTATTCAGAAATAAAATAACTCAAATAGAGATATGCAATTAGAGTTAAATATAGCTTACAAAGGGTTTGTATTCAGAAAGAAAACTGGCAGAAATACACAGACTCTTAAATTATTAAAATTTAAAAGGGTTAAAAAGAACCTCAAATGTTGGTAAAAATATGAAGTATGGGTGTAAGTATACATTTATAAATTCACTTTAAGAAACAAGAGCACAAATATGCATGCCCTATGACTCTGGAATTCTACCTCAAATATATGCCAGTGGAAATGTGTATATATGAGCACACTGAACAGGTACAACATTGTTTTTAGTTAGCAGCATTGTATAAAATTGTCCAAAAGGAAAAAAAAGGAGGGTATTCTCTTAATTAGCACTGATCAGTAAATTGTGTATAGTCACAAAACATGATATTATTCGGGAATGAAAATGTCTAAACTTTTTTTCTTTTTTTTTTTTTGAGTTGGAGACTCACTCAGTCGCCCAGACTGGAGTGCAGTGGCCGCTCCCGGCCACTGCAGCCTCGACCTGCTGGGCTCCGGCGATCCTTCCACCTCAGCCTTCCGAGTAGCCGGAATTACAGGCGCGCGCTACCACGCCCAGCTGATTTTTTGATTTATTGTAGAGATGAGGTCTCGCTGCCCAGGCGGGTCTCAAACCCACGGGCTCAGGCAATCCACTCACCTCAGCCTCCCAAAGGCACGGGATTACAGGCTGAGCCACCGAGCCCAGCTACTTTTTTTCTTTTTTTTTTGCGTTGAAGTTTCACTCTGTTGCCCAGGTTGGAGTGCAGTGGCAAGCTCATGGCCACCAAAGCCTCGACCTGCTGGGCTCAGGTAATCCTTCCACCTCAGCTTTCCAAATAGTTGGAACTACAGGCATGTGCCACCACACCCAGCTAATTTTTTGATTTATTGTAGAGATGAAGTCTCCTCAAGTTGCCCAGGCTGGTCTCGAACCCACAGGCTCAGGCAATCCTCTCATCTCGGCCTCTCAAAGTACTGGGATTACAGGCAGGAGCCACCGTCCTGGCCATGTGTAAACTTCTTTACATGCAGTCACACGAAGACATCTCACACACATGACACTGGGTAAAAGAAGCCAGCACAAAAACAAAAGGGAGGGGAGAGGGAGGGAGAAGAGAAAACCGAAAGGAAGGAGGAAAATGCATCTTGTATGAGTCCACATGTGCAAAATTCAAAGCAGGTAATAGCAGTCTACCTTAGTAGTTGTCTTTGGAGAGAAGGGTGGTGAAAAGAAATAAAGGAGGTTTTGGGGTTGCAGGAAACATTCTCTTTCCTGACAGGTTGGGAGTACAACAGATGTGTTTATTATAGATACTTTATTCAGTCGTACATATATAAGTTGCAAGCTTTTATGATAGCATATAGCAGTAAAAGTTTAACTTAAAATATTATGCATTTCAGAGTCATGTACTATATTAAAATACGTGAAAGTTGAAGTTCACTTTTGGGAGAATAACTTATTACCTAATCTCTAATTACCCATTTTCTGTAGAAACAGCTTAGGTGGTTTATTTCTGAACTTTTCATCAATAGTTTAACTGTGTTCTTTGATAATCAACCCCTTAAGTCTAAAGATTCTCTGTTCTCAGCAATTTTTACAATTCCTCTCAATTTTATGAATTTGTGATACATTAGCTTTTTCTCAGTATCAATATTTTTTATTAATTTTTACATAACTACAAAAGTACAATATAATATTCCATTATGTGCACAAGCGTATTTGAAATAATGCTAGTGACACATCTATCCTGGCCGTTGGCAGCTGAACCATCATGTCATAATACAAAGTCTTTCTGTCTCAGCTAAAACATACTATTTTGCACTTAAAAGTCATTACAAGCTGGGCTCGGTGGCTCAGCCTGTAATCCCGTGCTTTGGGAGGCTGAGGTGAGTGAATTACCTGAGCCCGCGAGCTCGAGACCCGCCTGGGCAACTTGGCGAGACCTCATCTCCACAATAAATCAAAACTAGCCAGTAGTGGCAGCACACACCTCTAGTTCCAGCTACTTGGAAGGCTGAGGTGGGAGGATCGCCGGAGCCCAGCAGGTCGAGTCTGTGGTGGCCAGGAGCGGCCACTGCACTCCAGTCTGGGTGACAGAGTGAGACTCCAACTCAAAAAAAAAAGTCATTATAATAACATGTGTAAAAATTAGTATAGTGCAAGTTATTCAAAAGCACAATATATTAAATTTAAAATTAAGGACAGCTAGTCTAGTCTAAATCATTTTGTAATAAATTTTATTTCAAAGTGACATGTCCTAGAAAGATTTTCCTGAACCAATGCCTGGTCTCTAGATATGCTGTTTGTATATTTTGACCAAGTAAATCTTCTCTAAATAGAGTCTTCTCTGACCATGACAAATCATGATTATTCTTGAAGCATAAAGAAACTTGAGCTGTTTTCATTTTCTCCCCTTTGCTCAAGTTACTATGTGTTAACACTCTGTTCCTAAATTTAGAGTGCCATGCCTATTTAAAGAACACTATACATGAATCATTTTTCTCAATATTTTGACCTTCAAGCATGAGACCAAGTTAAATTGCTTTGAGTGGTGCTTGATACATAGCTTTACTCCAAAAATATTTACTAAAATGAAATCAAATCTTACTTTGTGTGATGGCATCAGTAGTCGGTAAATATTAAAGGTGACTGTCTCTCATGGGTTTCTTGGTCTCTACATTTTGTTAACGATATTTTGACTAATAAGACTTTCTTAAGACTTTTTTAAATAGCCACTTATTTTCATTATATTTATGTTTTTTTTTCCCTCTCTATTTAAAAATTGAGTTAGGGGTCTCACTATGCTGCCTAGACTGGTCTCAAACACCTGGGCTCAAGCAATCTTCTTACTTTAGCCACCCAAGCAGCTGAGACTACAGGAACGCCCAACCAGTCCCAGTTCACGATTTCTTCTTTTAGTTTTATATTTTTAAAAGCCATTGTACCTCCTGTCTCTGACACACACACACACACACACACACACACACACACACACACACACACACACAAACACACACACACTTCAAATAAATATTTATGACTTAGTAATTTTAGGTTTGAATGTTTGTTGGGGTCTGGGATGACACAGGCCAATAATTTTTTTTATCCCCTTACTGAACACATTGTTTCGGCAATAATGCCTGCATATTTTCCTCCCAATCTTATTTCGAAGTGCTATACTTACATAAAACACAGATTCCTCTTTCTGATTCTAGAATTTTAGATCTATTTTTACTGATCTGTTTATTTGTTGTTAAGTACTCTAATAATTTTCATTGTGTTTTCTTTGAAATATATCTTAATATTCCTTTTATTCTTTATAAAATTCAAAACCCTGAACTAACTTATTCACCCTTTTTAAAATCACGTCATCTGGGTCAGTTTCCTATAGTCCCAGCTTTTTGGGAGGCCGAGGCAGGAGGATTGTTTGAGCCAAGGATTTTGAGACCAGCCTGGGCAACATAATGGAAACTCCTCTCTACAAAAAATCAAAAAATTAGCCTGTAGTCCCAGCTACTCAGAAGGCTGAGGCGGAAGGATTGCCTGAATCCAGGAGGTTGAGACTGTGATGAGCTGTGATAGTGCCACTGCACTCCAGCCTAGGTGACAGAGTGAGACCTTGACTCAAAAAAAAAGAATCATCCGATCTTAACCTACAGAATGAGTAAGAGTGACCAGATCTCCATACATCACAAGTGGTACGGTGCACTCAGAGTGCAGTTTGACATAAAGAGTGGCCCAAGGCGGTGCTGGATAGGCAGTTAGGAGCTGGTCATATCAAGTCATGTAGAAATTTTATTCTAAATAAAATGAAGAGTTTTAAGCCAAGAAGAGACATGAACAGATTTTTGTCTTGGGAAAACTCACTTTATGCTAGCAGCAAATGAAGAGTGATACCGAAATGCAGCTGCAATCAACAAGTGATGATTAAGGACTTAGCTAGGACAGAGGGGTGGAGAGGAGGGACTAGACAATCTAAAGATATGCAAGAAGACCTGGAGGTGTAGATGACATGACTTTATAAAAATTTATTTTTAATTTCCTTTTTTGAAGATGAATAGCGTAAGTATATGATTTGTTGACAACTAAGCTTATGAACACTATATAATGAAAAGGTACAAAGAATAATGTTGCAGTTTTGAGTTAAATTTAAGTCATTCATTAATAAGGGATCTTAAAATGTGAATATTCCAGAAATTTTTCTTTTTAATTTCAATTTGCTTATTGATTGATTGATTGATTGATTGTTGAGGCAGCGTTTTGCTATCTTGCCCAGGCTGATCTCAAACTCTTGGCCTCAAGTGATCCTCCAACCCCAGCATCCCAAAGTGCTGAGATTACAGGCATGAGTCCCTTAGCCAACCCAGAAATTTCTCTAAGTCATCTGATCAGAATAACTGTTTCTGACTATTATCTTACCTTGGAAGTTAGTGCTATGCATTTGAATTGAACTCTGAATTTTAAAAAATAAGCCTACTTTTAAAAAATGATTCTATACTGAAACTAAAACAATATTAATAGAACTTTGCTTTCTAGACACAATAACAAATGAAACAAGGCATTTTACAACATCTGGTCCCAAACAAGTCACAGTAAAAAATAAATGTGTACTTAACTTCCACCTCCCCCAAACAGAGGCCATCTTCCTTTCCTCAGCTTAGGAAACACAGGGAAGGACAGCCTCAAAGAAGCTTCCGACAGGAGGTTGTCAAAACAAAACTCAAGCAGCTGTATGAGGACGCCTCACTAGAACTGGGGAAATCTCATCAGAGGATCCAAATTCTCTTTTTGATAACGAATGCAAAAGTGAAGTGACTCCTCCCAAGCAGCAGTGCCACTGGGCCCGGCCCAGCCCCATGCTCACCTGTGCTGTGCTCCCAGCCAGCCCTGCTGCTCTTGCTTCAAGGAAACCTTTTCCCTCCAGAGGCTCAGTGTCCAGGCAGATCTTTGATTATGCGAATGAGGTGAGTGTGACTCCACGTGGGTATTTTAAGGCTGGGAGTGAAAGTTTTTTCTAACCTGGCTAGGTAGAGCCCATATGTCCATGTTTCATCTCCAGTTTGTTTTAATTTCTTTCCACAATTAGAAGATCCTGGACTGCAGATGGTCGCTCTAGCATCATGACCACATCTAGTGTTTAGCCTAGCTTATGATTCTGAACATGGAAACAGTATTCGTGTTTAACAGTAACACGTACACATGAAATAATCCACTGTTACAACCAATATGATAACAAAACTTGAAGTGAAAGGCATAAGACTCAAGGATCACATCCTAGTGTCTATTTTGAGACCCCAGGGAAAGGTGTGGCTATTAATCTAAGTTAGAGACTAGTCAATAGAGAGACATGTGAAGGGGAATTTTGAATCCAAGTTATCAGATGGGACATGACCAATAAGTAGTTGTAAATGCATATTAGTTGCTTGCAGAGCTATCAAGATAATCGGTGATCATCTTCATTTAGAGATTATCCTATGTAAACTGAGATGATGGGATTAGCAAAATTACTCTGAGAAAGTAGGAAAAGTGACAAGAAGACTGAAGAGATCAGAGACCCACCACAATGGGAACAGTTGGCAGAAAACTCATAAAAGAGCAATTGACAGAAAACTCCTAAATAAAGGGATTGCAGAAAGAAGGGATGAGAAGCCAGGAAGAATGGTAGGAAAGCCTGGCAGACATGAGTAATGTTTCAGGAAGGAGTGATAGACATCCACACTCTCAAATGATGCAGGGGACAGAGATGAGATGAGAAAAGAAATAGATCCACTGGGCACCACGTCTAGCACTTCATTGACCACAGTGATGTGGAAAGAACTGGTCACACTAAGTGAACTTTTTATCTGTTCTTCCCATATGTCTTTTTTGAGTGCTACTGTGAGCCAAGCACTAGGCTGGGCATGAACCTATAGTAGTGAACTAATCAAGTTTTCTGGCCTGCTAGAGCTTATCTTCTTCTGTGGGAAGAGGTAAAGCTTAAATAGTCATGACTGGGTAAACAGGGAAGGCTTCACCATGAGGGTTTTGAGAACAGAGCTGAATGCCTTAAGGGAAACATTCTGTGGAAAGATGAATAAGTTAGGGGCTCTGAACTGATCCTATGGTTAGTTGGACTGAGGAACAATGGGGCCTGAGAGATGGAAGAGAGAGGATACAGAGAGTGTGTGGGAAGACGAGACATGAGAGGTAGAAGACAATCAGGTCATGTGGGACCTTGAACCGAATTTATTCCAAGTACGTTGGGGAGACTTTGGAAAGTCTCAAGTGGAGGAGGGCACTGCTGACTTATGTTTTACTGGAATCACTCTATTGCTTTTTGAATAATATATAGCAATGAAATAGAGACAGCAAATGTGAGATTCTTACACAGTCGCTTGGTAGAAGACAGTGAATAGCTCAAGATGATAGCTATACTGCCATGAAGGGAAGAGGAAGGAGCATCACACAGGAGAGACTCTAGTGTGTTATATGTTCCAGAAAAGGAAGGCCTGTGGTAAGAGAGGTCAAGGTGCAGCCAGGAGGGCATGGTCAAGGCAGGCACATTTTAAGGTGAAAGAAAGATTGGATTTGGGCCAGAAATAGGATAGCTCTTTTACTGAATTAGAGAAAAAAGAACACACAAATGCCAATCTATTAAATGTTATAATGAAATCTCAAGACGTTAAAAGATATCTTTATCTGTTGGCTTCTATTTTACCTATAAAATAGGCACAAGGTCCAGGAAGGAAAAATTTAAAAGGCAGGAGTCAGCCGTGGACAATGGGAAAATCGAGGGGATCAGAGACCCATGGCGGTCACTCAGTGTTATTTAGACCCAACTAAAATGAGTCAGTGTATTTGCAGTGACAGAAGGACTTCCTTCCCATTTTGTATAATTATTTCCACACATTTCTACTCTTATCACCGTCTTTAAAAACCTTCCTAGCCTCACACGTGTTTGATAGGCATGCCCACAGAACACTCAATATTGGTCATACTACCATTTTCAGTTAATGCATTTACTTCCTTAAAATGTAATGTATTTAAAAGATTGTTTTAATGAGAATGTGCTAACAATTATGATTAGAGCAAGGTTTCCCTTTGTCATAGGAAAAAAAGGTCATTTATGGAGAAAGAAAGATAAATGCCCTGTCTTTAGATACCATGTTGGATCTCTCGATGGATAATATTTTTAAAATAGTGTCATTCAATATAACCTATAGCTAATAAGTTACTGTGAATGTCTGAACTTTACCTACAGTACATGGGCCTTTAAGTGCTAAAGATAAGGGTTTCACGGCAGGTGAGGGAATTAATGTCACGCATGGAATCAGTGACAAATATAGTCAGAAATAATCTCAATGTAGCTGTAGTTTAAGAGCCCTAAGTCAAACAAAAAGCACATTGAGCAGTGTTTTTACTTCAGAAAAAACTCTCACATTTATTCTGCTACATTAGATTTTTCTCAGAAAAAGATACTGCGTTGTAACGTTTAATGAATAATAGCCTTTGATTGAATATGTTTTATTGTGATATTTTACACTTGTGATGTATTTTTACTTCTCAGAGCTTAGAAAGCAAGTTTATGTGAAAATCTTCAGTCGAATTATTCTTACATGAATTATGTCACATAATTATTATATTATGTAATTCCTTTTGTAATACTCTCTGAATTAGCTTAGTGTAAAGATTGTTGTTGATAGGATAAATGGCTATGCATCTCTTAACCATAGGTATATTCTTTCCCCCAAAATTCTCATCCACAAACTACTCCATTAGCATAAAGATTTCAAGAGCTTTCTCCTTCCCAGATCATTTGATACGTTTCACTGGCATGCACTTAAGCTTACAAGTCAAGTAGGGGCAGTGCCTCTTCCTTGGGAAAATAAAATGGCCCATGATAAGGAGATGATGCAAGAACAGTGTTGTGTTTCGTGGAAATATCAGTGTGGGCTCCAGAATGCATGATGTAAATGAAGATCTGGATTTTGTAGTTTGCTCTGTGTATCTTCCCATTGTCCTCAGTCATCCTCCTTCCGTGGCTTTGGCAGCATGTGAAAAAGTGTGGTCACGCCAATTCCAGTCAGGACCGCCCAGGTGACCAGGTTGAGCCTGCACCGTTAGCAGTCTCGTTAGCAGTCTCGAGGCTAATGTGGTGGAGAAGGAGAGATGCCTCAAGGAGCCTTGGGAAGCCAGTTTGGCTCCCTCTGAAGCCAGGAAATGACGGATGAAAGGACAGCCCAGCCTTGTAGGAAGTGGAGGCCATCCCACAAAACATTTCTTCACACCGACTGTCTTCCCTGGCCTGCCTGTGATAGCATGAGTATGTCTACCCCACCCTAGGACCATCTGCAAGCACTGCCATTTTCCCCAGATGTAGAACACACCAAAACATGTCCCCAAGGAAAGGACACTGCAGACTCTGGTCTCTGTATACAGAGATTTTCAGGGACTGGGGACTGTGGGCCAGCGTGGCCACCAAGTTCCTCAGCTGGATTTCTGCCACACTCTCTGTCACTCAGAAATTCTGTCTAGGTTTTGGCACACCAGTCCCTGAACCTAAATTATTCCTTCACCCTACAAACTGAATGTTTGCAGCTGCTTCCTCGCACTCTTTTTGAGAAAAGTGCAAGCAGGTTCACAACGTTCGGAAACTGTCCTACTGAACGGATGGGAATCTGTAGAACGTCTGCCGCTCTGTTTCACCTCCCATGGGCTCCTGCCCAGAGAAAAGGTGACCGGAGGACGCTGGCCATGGGTCCCTGCTCCAGATCCCCAGGCCCAGCTTGCTTGGCAAGCGAAGAGCCGCAGAGGGGCACTCATTGCCGCTCCTTACAGAGAGTTTCCAATGTCTTCACTTGAACTTTACCTTAACAATAGCAATCCAAAGGGTGCAAAGAGGACATAACAATCACATTGACTTTTATTTTACCACCTTTCATTTCCAAGCGAAAAGTTATCGTAATATTTCCTTATTATATAGTTCCCAAACTTTTGCAACTACAGGGATAGATCTGAAATACTGATTTTAAAACTGAAAGCGAAAATATGTTTTAATAGATTCTCTTAGAAAGATTTTTAAAGATTCTTTTCTTTCTTTATTCGTTGTGTTCTTCCTTCCTTTTCCCCTCCCTCCCTCCTTCCTTCCCTTCCTGTCTTCCTGTCTTCCTGTCTTTCCTCCCACCCACCCATCCTTGCTTTATTTCATCTTTTCTACCAGAGCAGACAGTTCCTGGAAAGATCAAGTAACGTTCAGAGACAGTGTTTTCCTGCCAAACTCACAGGATGCTGGGAAACCCATCTCTAACCTAGCTCACAGCTTAGCAGAATAGCATTATTCTCCATATCTGGAAATGCTGAAAGGAATGCGTATACTAGTTGCATAAATTCTCAGATCATGAAAAAATTGATACAGGAAACGGCCATCAGTGCCGACTTTCTCCTGTGGGATTCAGGATTGGGTGATGAATTTTAGATATGCTCCCTTCCCACACATCCATCCTCCCCTTGTGATCCACACTAAAATTAATGCTAAACTATCAAATGGGAAAACTGTAATGTTGTGACTTATCACAAGAAACATGTATTTTGGTCTTCATCCTCAGCCCCCAGCACAGAGCTCTTAAAACCCCAGTTGTTTCCTAAATGATCAGGGTGCTAGATGCATCTTTGCCCTCATTTCTGGTCTTTCACCCTGGTTCATGACACGGAGCTCTTAATCCCTTGGGTTCTTCTGGATGATGAGTATCTTTGGTTCTGATGAGGCAACTTTTGGTGGCTCCTGCATGGAGACTGGTCACTAGAAAGACCAAGCCCTGGTTAGAAATTTGGGTCTTTCAGTCATTTTCCCAGAATGTGGGTATGTTTGTCAACAGGAAGTTCTCTGAATCCCACGGCTCAGGGGTTTGCATGGAGTTTTCCTCATGAAGGCATGATATTCATGGGTTATTAGTTTGATTTTCAACCCTCCTGGAAAATGGCACACTTCACCTCCATGAAGACAGAAGCTCCTGTGTTTGGGACACTTCCAGACGCCATTTGCATCCTTTGCAATATCCTTTGCAATGAACAGTACATTTATTTTTATTTTTATTTATTTATTTATTTTTATTTTTTTGAGTTGGAGTCTCACTCTGTCGCCCAGACTAGAGTGCAGTGGCTGCTCCGGCCACCGCAGCTTCGACCTGCTGGGCTCCGGCGATCCTTCCGCCTCAGCCTTCCAAGTAGCTGGAATTATAGGCATGTGCTACCACGCCCAGCTGATTTTTTGATTTATTGTAGAGATGAGGTCTCGCTGCCCAGGCAGGTCTCGAACCCGCGGGCTCAGGCAATCCACTCACCTCAGCCTCCCAAAGGCGCGGGATTACAGGCTGAGCCACCAAGCCCGGCTGTCTGAGCCCTTCTTAATCTGTGGGTTTGACTCCAACTTCAGGCAGACAGGCTCAGAATTGAACTGAATTATAGGACCAGTGTCTACTGGAGAATTGCCTGATGTGTGGAGAAACCCTACTCACATCGTTGCTGTGTTGAGTGTGAGAGTAGGAAAAACAATTTTTATTTATTTATTTTTTTGAGTTGGAGTCTCACTCTGTCATCCGGACTGGAGTGTAGCGGCTGCTCCCAGCCACCGCAGCCTCGACCTGCTGGGCTCTGGCGATCCTTCCGCCTCAGCCTTCCGAGTAGCTGGAACTACAGGCACGCGCTACCACGCCCGGCTGATTTTTTGATTTATTGTAGAGATGAGGTCTCACCAAGTTACCCAGGCGGGTCTTGAACCCGCGGGCTCAGGCAATCCACCCACCTCGGCCTCCCAAAGCACGGGATTACAGGCTGAGCCACCGAGCCTGGCTGAAGAAACTTTCTTAACCATGGCTTTCAAATGCATTTTTTATTATATGAAATATAGCTCTTACCATCTTAGGAATTAGCAACTTTGGTGAATTGACCAGGATTACTTAAAATATATATAAGGAACAAACTATGTGTATCAAATAGTTACTTAAATAGAAAACACCATTTCTAAATTTATTAACAGAAGTCTAGGATGTTGTAAGAATAGTTAGAACTAGTGTAGATTTGAAAGTTACCTCTACCTCTTTAGTGTTACACCAGGATGTTAAATTCTCATTTACAATTTCAGCCAAGAAGATTTCATCAGGCATCTATTTTTTACTTATCCTTATTTTCATCTCATAATGCTTTAGTGGTTTGTAAAACTTATACGTTTCCTTTCTCTCTTTATCATGTATCTATATGCAGATGATGAACATGAGGTAGTGTGGACCTTTTGTGCAGAAACATTAGGATTTGCAGTCTTTAACAACTAGACAATATGTTTTCTAAGGTATTTTATTATTCTAAAGGGAATTTTAAAGCCAAATTCAAAGTAACTTTCAGTTTATGCTAATGGGATTTTTTGTTTGGTTGGTTGGTTGGTTGGTTGGTTTGGTTCATAAGCAGAGATCAGAGATGATGAATGGAGTCATCTGCAATGTTTTAGGACCCTTAGTTTGCGGCAGAGATAAGAGATGCAAAATTGTATTTTACAATAGTAACCAATGAGTTTTTAGACATTAATGAGAAGTGCAATAATCGTCTCATCACAGACTTTGTTCTAAGATTTTCATGATAAACTTCCCTGAAAGCTTTTTGTTTGTTTATTTGATGGATTGATTTATTTGGTTTGGTTTTGATCTCAAGGCTTTTACTGTGGCTTCCCCAGCATTTATCTCCTCTTTCGTGAGGGATATTCCACATGCATTTCAGGGAATTTTTTCCTTTTCTTGCTATTGTATCTTCTTTACACTAATATTGATTACACAAATGACCAAGATACATTAACTAATAATGTGTTCTATTTTCTCAAATCCTGCTGAAGACACACCTGCATTGCATTGTTTCAAATACATTGCCTAACTCTTAACAATGAAGGCATCTTAAATGTATCCTACGATATTCTTATTCTTGTCACTTGCTATTCATTCTAATGGATTCTTACATACAGAGTCATCAGTACCAACTCTAAACTACTTGCTGATAGTTGATTTTAAAGCAGAAAAATATGTGAGTACAGCTAAGCAATGAATCATTCAGTCATTGCTGTGATTCCAGCATTCAGTCCCTAATAATAGAAGTGTAATTGTCCTTCCTCAGCTTAGCATTCCTGACAAAAAAAATCAATCCCATATTATTTTTTTCCCTCAATGTGAAACATTTTTTAGTATTTTCATTAAAAAAAAAAAAAGAAAAATGCGAAATATTGGTATTCTTTGTTGAAGTTTTATGTTAAGAGAGAGATTTTAGATGACAGGGTGTAATACAATCATTTTGGAAGAATATAAAACATATTTGCAATAAAATAAATGCATTATTTTGATCATTATATCTACTAATAATTCACAATATAGATTATGTACTGCAAAGAAATAAACTAGCCATTTTTTATATATGTTTATTTTAGATTTTTAAATTTAACATTACTCTCTGGGGTTTGTTAGGTGTCAGATTTTAAGTCCTCTATGTTCATTGCTAGCCTATTTTTTTTGTTTTAGTCGTTGCCACAATCCTCTGGGATAAATACTAGGATTGTCCACATGTGAATATAAGGAATCTGGGGCACTCAGTAGACAACATGGCTCAGGTCACACAACCCTTGAATAGCTGAGTTGGGATTTAAAGACGCGCAGTTTGAGCAGACTTTCAACTTTTATCCTGTGTGTTGTACTGACTCGTCACACATTTCAATTGTAATTCTGTCTTAATTATAACTAACTAAATAACTAAATAAACAAATAACACCTATGCCATTAGCTCTGGTTTCTCTGCTTTCTTTCCAACTAGCAGCTTTTCTTCCTTTTATTCTTTTAAAAACCCAAGCAAAGAAAATGAAAGAAACCTGTCTTTGCATTTTTCCTCACAGTCGGATTTGAGTTTTTCCTTTTGAGTTATTTTACTTTTTATTTCTTTAAGCTCCTTTATTATTATTATTTCTACTTATGGTAATGTGCGCACAGCACAAAATATATTATCTAGCCATTTGTGAGCATACATTTCAGTAATGTGACGTGCATTCTTAGTGTGCAGCTGTTTGTAAGTTTGACTGTTCTCGCACCTCATCTATACATGGAAACGTACAGTATCTGCCTTTTCAGAACTGACGCATTTCACGTAGAATAATGTCCTTGAGGCTCATTCGTGTCTTACCGTGGGTCAGAACTTTCTTCCTTTTTCAGACTGGATAGTATCCCGTTGTATGTATGTGTCACATCTTGTTTATTCATCCCTCCATCCATTCATGGACACTTGGGTTGTTTCCTATTTATTTGCTTTTTAAAAACCTTTTACATTATTTTTGCCTCAGCTGATACACAGAAAGCTATTGGAACCAAAATCTCACCACTAATTTTATATGTCTCCAATTTGGAGTCTCATTGTACACTGGATAGTCTGGGAGGAGAATTGAGATTTCTGTACTTTACAGATATTGTGATTTTTAAGGTCAATTTTATGCTTTAATTTTGAGATTTGAAGACATAAAGAGAATAATCTCACCTTTAGGATAGTTCATCAATAACGATTTGATTATAAATTTTTCTTTCCAGTTAAACAATAACAAAACAACCTGCATACACTAGAAGTAGACTTGTTAGTAATGGGACTAAACAGCGAGTAGAAAGAGCTTAGATTCTTATTCTGTTGGGAGCTGGCCGTGGAGGCCCGCCTGAGCGTTAGGGATCCAGGTGGGCTGCGGACCCTGAGACCACCAGGTTTGGTTCAGGAGCTGAAGGTCCATTCCCTCCTCCTTTCCTTGTTGTTTAGCATTACCCACTGGCAGGGATTTTGATGATCTAAGCATGAAGTCCTGAGAATATGACAGGCATGGCTGACTCTAGGGATTCATTGTTCCCGTTTCTCACAGACTGTGGTTTCGGCTTTAAACTTAACACAGTTCAAACTCAGATCACATTTGGGAGCCTTATACATGATACAAGCTTCTTTATAAGATTTAAAAATATATTTGTAGAATTAGTATATACATTTAGAGAGCTGTTTCCAGCTTTAGATGGTATAGATGATTATCTAGGGATACCAGAAATGGCCCAGCACAAACTTTGGGCTGGGCCACATTCCTAAGGGTCCAGCATCCACTTTGGGCTGGGCTGCATTCTTTTAAACCAGTTCTTTAGTTACCATTAGTGTAAGTTTTTCCTACTTATTATAGAAGCTGAATTTATTTTATTCATAGAAAGTATTATAGAATAGGTTACTCTACGTCAGGGAATTATGTTAGTTCAAGCATGATCAAAACATGATACTTTGAGGTTCTATAGAATAAAGCTAACCTTAGAAATTTCATTGTTCCCACTTTCTACTAATTGTGATTTTGGCTTTAATACAATTACAGTTTGTATTTGGGCTTATTTTAGAAGTTTTGTTGCTAATGATCAGGCTTATATATCAGGATTAGGAATTAAAAACTTTTATAGAAATTAAGATAAATATATAAGATTTTAGAATAGCCATTTTGTTAAGAGATCATAATCAATTGTTCCTGGAAGTGGCCCAGCTTGATCTTTGGGCTGGGTCACATTCTTTAGGAACTGGTTTGAGCTATAATTAAGAGTTGTTTATAGTACAGGTAAAATTAGCACAGATAAGAAAGGTATTAGGATTTTAGTCAGTTATATTGCTTTTGAGGAATATAAACCAAGCATGAGGAACAGTGAGATAATTTTGGGATTGTCCTTCCTCATGCTTGGGAAAACGCCCCGTGGGTGAGGGACGCCCTTCATCCACCCGGCTTTGTGTTCACGTGAAAATCTTGTGATTTGATTGGGATTGTCCTTCCTCATGCTTAAGGAAACGCCTGGTGGGTGGGGGACGCCCCCCACCTACCTTGCTTTATGTTCACCTGAAAGTCTTGTGATTTAACATGTGAAAGTTTGGGATAAAAGGCTCACAGTTGGACCCAATAAATGGCTTCTGCTCATTTCACTGAACAGTTGTCCACTTTCTTTCTTTCTCTTTATATCTATCCCTCCATCTTTCTTTCAATATCTATCCCTGCTACAGAATCGGCTTCTGCACTAGACAGAGTCCAGTCTCTTTCTTTCTCTTTATCTCTCCAGAATATTCGCCGATGCTGCCCCACCTTCCAGGGACCCTCTAAATCTCTTTTGGGGGGCTGGCCCCCCATATTATTCTATAAATTCCCAAGCAAAATAAGATGGAATAAATGTCTAAACTTCTATCTCATTTTTATTTTTTATTTTTATTTATTTATTTTTTCCGAGTTGGAGTCTTACTTTGTCGCCCAGACGGGAGTACAGTGGCCGCTCCCGGCCACCACAGCCTCGACTTGCTGGGCTCCGGCGATCCTTCCGCCTCAGCCTTCCAAGTAGCTGGAACTACAGGCACGCGCTACCACACCCAGCTAATTTTTGATTTATTGTAGAGATGAGGTCTCGCCGCCCAGGCGGGTCTCGAACCCTCGGGCTCAGGCAATCCACTCACCTCAGCCTCCCAAAGGTGCAGGATGACAGGCTAAGCCACCAAGCCCAGCTTATCTCCTCACTTTAAAAAAAGGAATTGGACTAAGGCTCGTTTTGGGGCTCCCATTTCTGTCTTTGACCCTTGTCGTGGGTCATTTCTTTGCTCAAAACACAGATAAATGATGGTTTACAGTGTTTCTCACGAGTGTTCAAACTTACCTAACATCTCTTCTCTTGGAGAACAAATTTTGATTTTGCAAAACCAAGGTCTAAATCAAAAAGAACCTCTGTGATATAAATTTGCATGTAGAAAATAAATATATGCAAACAGGAACTACAAGACAATGATTTGAAAGTAAGAATCATTTTGACACACCTTAATGTAAAAAGGCATATTCTCTGACTTGAAAGGAAAATAGTCGTTTCAAGTGTAGGCCCACATCTCACCACCTTCACTTTTGTGAGCAGGTCTTTCCCAGGAGCATTCTCTTTTCAAAGACTGTATATATATGTTTTGGACACGGGCACTGGGTCATAACGTGCTCTGTAATTCTAGATTTTATTTTCAAAACGGGAATTTTCAAGGGAGCAACTTGCATGCGGTATGCTTTCAGAGCTCTAAAGGTTAAGTACAGTATCCAGGAGTTTAAAAGCCAAGGGACCTCAGAGTTGTCCCAAAGTGTCTATTCATCATGAGCCTATCATTTCACCCTAGGACTTCACCTAAACCTATTGCATATAAAAAGCAATTTTTTTTTTCTAGCTCTGTCCTCCTAGGACCTAGTCAAAAATCTGTAACATATTTCCAAGAAACACACTCCTGTCTCCTACACCATCCAGTTTCAGACTTTTGGTTGTATTACTCCTTGCAGTACAGAGATAATAGCTTCAAAATTGGAAAGTCACAAAATGTTTCTTCTAAAATCCCTGCTTCTTTCGACCACTTTATACAGAGTTTATAAGAGCAGCCAGACCCATAAGAGTTCCAGACACATCAGCAATATTTCTAGTCCACTTGGTTAGACCAGCTAGATCAAATCTGAACGAATGTCAACTTGTCTGGGAAGCAAACAAATAAGTGTAGCTGATCCCACATTTCCTATAAATTGAAGGACTTCTTTGCTACTTGCAAATCTCTAGCAAGAATTCCTGAGCATTTAGTGACTAGATTTGTGTTTTCACTTTCGTTCTTATCACTAAATGTACTGTTTAAAGGAAAATATTATCCTATAATATTTTAGTTTTATAGAATGAAATCTTCATTTCTCAAAGCACAGATTTAATCTCCTCAAATCTGACTTTTCTTTGCACTGCTGCTTCTCTTCTGAATGACTTTTATTTTTTCTTTCTGGTTCTTTGTGATTCTCCCAGTTCCTCAAAATCTTGCTAATAAAATGCAAATGATTTAACATTCATTTCATATGCTCATGTACCTGTAATCATGCTGTTTTCTTGGGTGATTTTAGCAGTTAAAGTGCCCCCTTTGCCACTGGTTTCTGCTTGGTCATTTGTCACGGAAGTTATTATGAAATAACAGCATTGCTTTTTTTGGAAGTCAGAATCCCCTCCACCTTACTTTCAGTGTGATCCAGCATATGCAATATAACAGGGTCAAATACTGAGAAAGCATCATGATGACCAATATGGCAGAATTCCAAGATCATTTTTGCCCAAGCCAGTATCTCCTCCAAGAGGTTCCCATAGACATATCATAAGTGGAAAATATCATATGTCAGAAATGCACTTAATCTGTCTAACCTACAGAACATTATAGCTTAGCCTAGCTTACTTTAAATGTGCTCAGAACCCTCATGTTAGGCTATAGTTGGGCAAGATCATCTAACACCAAGCTTGTTTATATGTAACTTCTTGAACATTGCACTAAAACTTAAAAACAAAAGTGGTTGTGTGGGTACTCAAAGTGTGGTCTCTTTGGCATGTGTATCATTTTCATACCATCATCAAGTTGAAAAATTGTAAGTCAAACCATCGTAAGTCAAACCATCATCAGTCAGGGACTGTCTGTACCTAACTAAACTAAACGGAATTTCAGTCCATTATAGATCTACAACAGGAGCAGAGAGTAAATAAGGCTTTTCTAACAAAAGTGGCATTCAGATAGCTGCAATGCTTTAACAAACCATACACATGTTCTTAACTCATTGTAGTAGAACACTAGATTATTTCTGTGGTTGGCCTGGAGACTGATAAACGGTGTTGGTTTACGTCTTAGCGACATGTGGGAATGTTGCTATCATGTGACTCACTGGAAATTATCTGGCCCATGGATTGTCGGAAGACACTTTAGACATCCTTTGCGTGGCATTGCCTTCTGCTCAGCATCATCACCAACAGACATTTCCCTAGAGCCTACTGAGTTCCCCGGAACACGGCACTGGCTCACCATGAGCTGTTTCCACCTGGAGCTGTTTCCAGACTAAACCTCATCGACTGATGATGCTCCAGGAAGAAGGAAGCATCTCAGTTTCTGTTTTAATGGCAGATGCTACATTTCTACATAGACCTCCGAGTGTCCCAGTTTTGCTATAGGATGATGGCAAGCATTGTTTTCCTAATGAGTAAAGATCTAATAAATGAATAAAAATAAGGAAGACCCACTAGCAAATATTATTTAAAATAACTCTTTTATACACTTTCTACAGAATTGCAGTCACTGTAAAGAACACCTATTTAATACATTCAGTTCTAGGATAAGCTAAATTAAGAACTAGTGCAGTTTCAATTGCCTGGGGGGGAGGAACAAAAACAAAACAATAAGAAACCAAGAAAGAAAATGCTGTTTTAGCTTAAAGATTCCCACTGGTTTTAGGCATAACATATAACTCTTAATTCTTACTCAACCTCTTTCTGTGTTGTAGGGAAGAGGATAAGCTAAAAGAGGAGGAAAATGATCATTTTAAAACTTTTTAAATAGAATACAAACCTGAAAGCTTATGCAAAGTGTCCAAGTCACCCACACTTTTAAAGAGCTGACACTTCCTAAAAGTAAATTGAACATTATTTAAGTTCTTAAGTTGGTACTTTAATCAGAGAAAACGTTCAAAGTCCCCATTGGTACTGAAAGGTTGGCACATAAACTACCACTTTAGATGCTCACTGGAGTGACCTGCAAGGGTTAATGGTGTTACTGTAGAGCGTATTTCATCTTCAGGATACTCACTGTCACAATCAAATACAATATAGAGAAGACTCCCCAAACCAGAAGCTTTATTTGGGAATGTATATAAAAAGAGAACTGCAATTCGGGGCATATGCACAGACCAGGGTGGTCTTGGATATCCAAAGAACAAAGGAAGAGGTTGGGGTTTTATTTGCAAAGAGAAATGTCAGTCAACTGTTTTGCACTAAGTTCATCGACGCTAGCCACGGCTTTTGGGAGTTGGCAGGCTCCGAGTGGTAAGTGATGGCAGTAGGTAGGGCTACTACTAGGTAAAACTGGTCCTGGAGTTCTACAGCTTGTTTTGGTAGCAGGGATTACCAGACAGTCCCTGGAGCAGGTGTCTGTGCCCTGAGTGTTTTTTCCCAACCTCTTGACTTGGATTTAGTTGGGTGTGACGGCAATAACTCCAGTTCCTACAACCAGTATCTATTTTTTAAAATTAGGAATTGAGACACCAAAAGGAATTTTATTCTTAGCTCATGGTAACTGTAATGGTATAGTCAGTGCAAAAATGGGCTTACTGTTAATTAGATTCTAACAATAATATTTAATAATGTTTAGGAAGCATATATATTGAAGTTCCTATACAATTTGTTGTTGGAGGTGAACTGTGCATTGTATGACTTTGATGCTGGTGTAGTAACAGAAATCTTTATTCCTTTCTTCTAAGTGAGTTTTTTAAAAAAAATCCTTGAAGGTAAGTTATTAAGTTTAGTTGTTATTCAGTGAATTTACATTTCTCTGAAGAAAAATATTCTAATTTAACTGAAGTTAAAAAAAAATTAAGCAGAGTCTAAATTAAAATGAGAAGGCACTGACTTCCTTGCTGCAATGTTTTCTTTAAGGTGAAAGTTAAGAACGTGAATGCACGAACTTTGGTACTTGCCTTCTCCAACAAAATATAGAAGAGCTTGGGGTGGGTATTTTTTCTTGGTGACTGTTTAAAAAGTGGTCTTGATCACATTGTTTTGCATCCTCTTTTACTACTAATGTACCATTCTTACTTAGAAATTTTAAACAGCAGTAACAACAGTAATACTGGAAAGGTTTCCAAATGTAGTTTTGTCTTCAGAAAAGCAAACTATACTACCTCATTAATGCTTTGCGCCAAAGGAGAGTTTCAAAATACAGTTGGCAGGGTTTAAAAAATGCTGGAGTTGCACTTTGCAAGTGTGGTTTTTAAACCATCGCATAAATACGGATAAACTTGATATTCATCCCTCGTGTTTACTAACCATTCAGAAAGGGGGTATTTAAAAGCCCCACAGCTCTCATATTGCAGTTGCAGTTACCATATTTCTCCAGGGGTAAACAGAAATAATTAAGGTAATTATTGTTTGGGTCCTCTGGCAGCAAAGTACATGTTTATTTTAAGCAATTGATGTTCAAAAAGATGTTTGAAAATTCATAGCTCTACCTGAGCCACAATTTCACAAGGAGAGAGGAAAAATATCTCTGCATCAAGATTTTTATAAGACTACAGCAGCCTTTCTTGCCCACAGTTTCACTGTGGAAGAGCTGAGTCATTGCTTTTTCCAACAATGGTTTCCCGCTAAGTAAAAGAAAACAATCCTTTTGTTCCAGAAGCCAGTACACCGAGGCCATTAATAAGTGTGTCTATGGGTGGTATTTGAGACTCTACCAGGTCAAACACTTTCCATTGTGAGTAGGGTATCAAATTAACTCTAGCAAGAGGCCTGCTATTGGCCCCAGCATGCCAGCGACACCCCGGCCCATTTTGAATTTTGCAGAATGAGGAATTTGAAGGACTATTAAACACTCTGTAAAATGCTCACAACAGATCAGCATAAAGCCATACAGTGCAGGTGTTCTGTAATTGGAAAAATGCTCTGTGTTCAATGGGCCCTCAAATTCACCCTCTTCTCAAGCACTCCTCTGGGTTTTACAAAGCGGTTCAGGAAACCTGAATGCTGACTGGACTTTTCTGAAAAAGGCAGGCCTTCACATTTTGTGTAAAGTCAAGGGATGGGTTTTGTTTTTCCACCAACTTTTGCTTAAGGAGCTGGTATTCTTGTCCGAAAAAATAGGCATCGACAGCTCTTTGTATAAGTCTGTTTGAAAACAAAAAGACCTAAAAATAAAAAGAAAAGAAAACAAAAATACCAGATGCATGGCAAATTCACACATGAGGGATTCAGGAATGTGCTGTATGCAGAACATATTAGAAATGTTAAAAAAATCCCTTGATTTCTGAAACAATTTTACAACCTTGAGTTAACAATATTTGCAGAGTAATCCTTCAATTAATCCAAATAAGATGACTGTGTGCTTTATTCAATACGTATTGCTTTGAACTGAATGTCAGATTCCTGAACACGGCTCCTAGTTTCTGTTATTTTCAAAGATGATGTGGGGCTCGAAACTATCAAGAGCCAATGATAGAAGATTCTTCTGGGATGTCTGCCATTTTGAGTGTACTCTCCTCAGCAGTATAATCCCTCTGGTGAGCCAAGCTCTCTGACCGCTATGAGAAGCATCTGTTTTTCATGCTGCCTTCAGGACGTCTGCAATTGTCTGCATTGCTTAAATCTCCCTCCTTCTTCACTTGCGGGTGATGAGTCTGAAGGAGGCTGTTCTCTTGCACAACTATCTGGACCCCCACCTTCACTTGAAGGCTAAGTTCTTAGCTGTGCAGAAGAACTGTTCTTACAGAGAAGTGGCTTTCCATGAGAAAAGGCCCGAACACTGAAGAAGTCTCCAGTGTGGACAGGCTTCTCAAATTAATTATTTGCCTCAGTGCAGGCTGATGATGCATACTAAAAGACTCCAGACATTAGAATTGGACAGGGAAGATCAACTTCAAACGTTCCCCACTTTCCTCTCCGGAGATTAGAGAACAAGGCTGGAGACCAGGCCTGCGGTTTGTCACACTGACCACCAAACGCAAACAGTGGAAACACTGGACACTAGCTCAGTTAAAAAGAAAACTAAAATAAAAATAAAAATCTAAAAATTCTTCGCAAAACTGCAGTGGATCCTTCAGGGAAGATGGAAAATCCCAGACCATCACCACTTGATAGAAACAAACTCCACAAGACCCTCGTGAACACCTAGAGTTCTTCTTTATACATTGTAAAATATGTGTAAAGAAGGATGATAATAGATTTGATTTTGATAATGATCTCCTCACTGGGAAGGTCAGTTACTTGTCCTTAATCTAATCACAGACTGTCCTTATATTTTTTATTTCATGAATCAGTATAGTGAAAATTAGATTTAAGTGTCTCAAATAATTATTCAAAACCAATAGCAGCCATCAGATGTGTTTACCAATCTTGATCATTTTTATAATGTATACATTACCTCATCTACTGGTCATTTAAAATGAATATATACAAATAAAATACATATGACATAATTTTTAACACTCAAAATTATCTTTTATAAGGACAGAAATTGCCAAATGAAATTATAACTATATGGGAATGCTTTTATAATATGTGTGGCTAGGTATGCATGCTATCTGTCTAACAACCCTTTAATATAGGTGTATTGAAATATAGTTATGAATATGTTGCACATAGTTGAGGGCAAAAGATTAATTTCCTTTTTATAGATTATTTTAGTTTCATTTTATATGAGGGTATATGCCATTTTCTTGAAATTAACAAACACATCTTCTTATTTTTAATTGATAAATTACAATTTTACCTGAGTGTACTTGCTGAAAGATGACTGAACAAATCAGAGTATATAAGTGATCGAGTTACAGTCATTTCACTGTGCATCAGAATATAGCACCAATGATGAAATAGTAGATAAAGTAAAATACATCAACATTTAAAGGATAATAAAATGTAAAACAATCGATCTTTTTAGAGCAATAATTCTAGTAAATCATACTTGCAATAGAATTTTTTAAAGGAGAAATTAAAAGATTGAGCTCTCTCATGTTATACTTGTAGCTACAGGTCTGCTTCATTTGGCACAATAGAGAAATTCTTGCATGACTATTTCTATTTTTTTCCTAGTACCTTACTCAAAAGTTAAATACTTGAGGGAAGATTGTTAATTAAAGAAATTCGATAATGAATTGTTTTGTTAAGGTAAAACTTAACTAAGGTCTTGCTAAATGTGAATTTTTTGCTTGTGAAGTTAATTTTAAGGTTGATTTGAATTGGGTACAAACTTTTAAAATATATAATGTTGATCATTTTTGTTGATGAGAAACCTCAGCAAAATGATACACTGGGCACCAGTCACCTACATTCTAGGATACTAACAGTGCTCCAAAGTTCTGTATTTTCCATAAGAGGTATATAATTCAGTAATAGCTTCCACAGGGCCAGTGCCTAGCATTTATATTTTACAAGCAGTTTTATCTAACTTTTATTTAATGGTTCTGAAATCAAGATTTAGGAAAATGAATAGAAATTATAAGCTTTGTCTGCTTAAACACTTAATTTAAGAAGTTGGAAATAAACATTCAAAATGCATAGGAAATTGTAGCAAGCCCTTTAAATAATAGCAGTATTTCTAATTTTTAAATTTGAAAACTATTTATCTTCTCATACATAAGCATACATATAAATAAAAATATATAATATGTACTAAAATGTGTTATAAATGGTTCTTTCATGAATGCATGTAATGAGAAATAGATAAAACTGTATGTATTTTTGTAACTTGTCCATTTAGTATGTGTCTTTTCCATAATTATTGTGAGATATTGTTGAAATTTTATTATAACATGAACATTGTAATTTATTGTTATACTCAACATAGACATTAAGACACACAAACAGGGAGAGGTATAATTAAAAGGTAACAGAATTAAGACTACTGAAAATACTTCATCCAAAATATGGTAGGAAAATAGGAGGAGAACAAAAATTAAATGGGACAGAAAACACGCTGATAACAGATTTAAACCAATACATATCAATTATTACATTAACTAATATACACCGAACACTCCATGTAAAAAAAAAAGGTTATTGTAACTAAAAATTAATCCATGAATTAATTAAAAACACACTTGATTCAGTAATACGATGTTTAAAGAAACTCACTTTAAATAAAAAGACAGATAAGTGAAATATACAAGGGAAGAAAGATACAGGCCGATAAATTATTAAGCATAAGAAAGTTGGCATGGTAATAATACTTTAAAAAAATGCAAACTTCAAGGCAATGATTATAACCAAAAATAAAGATAAAAATTTCATGATCATAAAAATGCAATTAAACAGGAAGTTATAAACAATTTTAAGTACATCTAATAACAGTGTTTCAAAAAATATGAGGGAAAAACTAGCAAAACTGAGAGGAATACACAAATACAGATTTTAATAATCCGCTTTAAGTAACTGACACAAAAATAAAGAAGAAAATAAGTAATCATATAAAAGATTTGACAAACACTATCAATCAAACTGTCCTAATTGGCATATCTAGAATATTACATCACAACTTCAAAGTATACATTCTTCAAGTTAACATGGAACTTTTATAAAAATACATGATAAATTTATCAATAAATCCAACTTTAATAACAATCATAGGTTCAAAATAATTAAAAATTTATGTTCTGGCTCTCTTACTACAACAATATTTAAAAAGATACCAAAATAATTGAATAGCTAGAACCCCAAGAATTTTGAAGTCAACCAGTGAACTTCTAAATTACCCATATCCAAGAACAAAATGTAAGGAAAATTCAAACATATTTTATATTGATTTACTTTGAAGCATATATTAGATGAGTTTCTAAAATAAATTATCCGTGACTATTCTTAAAAAGCTGCAAAATGAAGGGCAAAATTAAACACAAAGGAAGTGGAGAAAAGGATCCCAAAAAAGTGAAAGTGGAAATAAATAAAATAGAAAACCTAACAATGGAGAAAATCAACAAAGGTAAATCTAATGCTTTGAGAGGATTAATAAAATTGATTAATACTTAGCAAGATTGATCAAGCAGAAAAAAAAAATTTTCCAGTATAAGGAATAAAAGGAGAAACATTACCATATATCGTACAAACACTAGAATCTTTATGCCAATTAATTCAATGAAGCAAATAAAATGAAAAAATTCCTTTTAGAACACAAGTTACTAAAACTGACACATCAAGATAAAAAAAAGAGTTGTGTATATTGGATTTATAATTAGTAGATATTAATGGCTTCATTGGTAAATTCTATAAAGTACTTTATGAAGAAAAATACCAATCTTACAAACACTTTCAATAAATTGTAAGGAAATAGTCATAACCTTTTGAATAAAGTTGCCATATAACTGATATCAAAACTGACAAAGTTATTAGATGAAAAGAAAATTACAAATGTGTATCTTGCATAAATACAGACACAAAAGTCAAACATATATAAGAAACTAGAATCCAGAAATAGATCAAAGGCACAAGAACCAAATGAAGTTTACTCCAGCATCTAAGATTGGTTAAACATTAAAAATCAATCAATGTAATTAGCCACATAAACACAATAAAGAAAAAAATCATATTATTTTTAAAAATGACACATAAAAATACTTTTCTAAATTTACTAGACATTTAATTTTTAAATGTCATGCAGAACATGAGGAATAAAAGGGAAGTTCTTTTATTTAATGAGGGACATCTTAGAAAACCCTAAATTATCATACTAAATTGTAAAGTCTGTGTACACTTAAAATATATGCAATGTATTTTATGCAAATTAAACTCTAAAAATATAACTGGCTAAATATTTTAATGCCTTGTATGTGCATAAGAATAGGTGCATCTATCAATTGATGCAAATTTTTTATACTTATTAAGTTAGGCTTATTAATGAGTCACTGAATCGCCCATACTTCTTATAATTTTTGAGTGATAGATATGATTTATCAAGATATTTTATATCTCCTAATTTTATTTTAGAATTTTAAACTCCTGCATGTATATATTTTAAGGCTGAGTTATTCAATGCACTGCGGTAAATTATAAAAATAAGCACACAATTTCCCCTTCCTGAATTCACATCCTTGCAATGTGCTGTCACAGGTCCTCCCACTCATTGCTCCAGCCCTTGAATGTAGTCTAGAGTCTCATTCTGACAGAGAGATACTAGAAAAAATGACAAAAGTAGAAACTTGAAAATCACAAATGTTTGACTCCCACTTTCTTGTCGCTCTTGAGTTTCCTGTTAGCATTGTTAAGTGAAGACCCCAGTCACACAAACTAAGAATCAACCACTAAATTGTGAGTTTCGTAAACAATTGTTTTAAGCCATGACATTTCTGGGTGCTTTGTTATGTAGCAACACTTGCTGATATAAGACCTGAGATTCAAGCTGTAAGAACCTCATCTTGAATGGACTGTTTTCTAATTATATAATGATCCACCTTCATGATACCTTCATCTAATATTAATGGGACTACCCTGCTCTATTTTGGTTAATATTTGCATGGTTTGTCTTTCGCTGAATCTTCCTCTTTTCTCTTAGTGCATTTCTTGTGATTAATAGAATATATATGCTTAACATTTTAGTTGTATCCAGTCACAGAAAGTGATTTTCATCCTGTGGATTAGATGTCCATTTACAATTACCACCGTACTGATTCACTGTTTTGCTATCATTTTGAATTATTTTGATGGGATATGTTTTTTGTGCTGTTTTTCCTTTCACTCCTTTTTATTCGTTGATTTAATTTTTAAATTTAACTTAGTTTAAAAGTTATGCAGTAAAAATTTGTTGTTTTATGTATTCCTTTTGAATGTTCTTATTCATAAGTATCTTTTAAAAACCTAAAATTAATGGATATCTTCTACCCACCCCTCTCCTGACTGTATAAAGACTTTAGAATGCTTTGGGTTCTAATCACCTTTCCCCTTGTTTACATTTTATTGTTATCCTGATTTTATACACTGACATATTTTATTTCCCAAATTAAATATTTCCAACACTAATATGGAAAATATTTGTTTAGGTTGACCCATGTTTGCAGATTTCTTTGTTTATTCTTATGTGCATCTCAGATCCTTCTTTTGGGTTTATTTTTTTCTTAAAATTTAAACTTGGAATTAGCTTTATAAGTGTTGCTGTGGTAAATTTTCTCAATTCTGATTTAGCTGAAAATTTATTTTCTTCTTGCAACCTCCCTTTAAAGATAACTTGAGCAAATATGCATGTCTAAGTTGTATGTTGAATTTATTACTTTACTAACTGTGGCTTATGATATTATATTCTGTTGATTCCAACTTTGGTTTGTTGACTTGTTTGTGGGTTTTAAAATAAGTGATCTCTGTTTTTTTATGAATTTTTCTAATACCCCTCTCTCCCTTCTTCCCTCCCCCTTTCCCCTCCCTTCCTCCCTCCCTCCCTCCTCAGAGCAACTCCTGTGCTTCCATATGGTTAGAAGGATTTATGGACAGAAAACAAAAAGGGACATGGAGAAAATAGAAGAGCGGTACAGAAACAGCCAGAATGGTTACAGCTGGCATCTGCCTTATTTATTTATTTATTTATCTACCTATTTATGCATTTGTTTTTATTCATGTAACTTTAAGGGGCACAGGTGCAGTTTTGATACATGAATATAGCGGTGAAGGCTGGGCTTTCAACCATCACTTGACGAGTGCACACATTACCCACGAAGCTGTTTCCCACCCCTCCCCGCTTCCCACCTTCCTCTTCTCCCAGGGCTCCAAGTCCCTAATGCCTATTGTTCCTCCTTCTACTTCTGTGTGCACACGTTATTTGGCGCCCACTTATAAGTGAGAACGTGTGGTATTTGACTCTATCTCTAGTGTTCTGTGGTTCACTAAAATGTATCCAGTTTTGTGTCCTTTTATTCATGTTATGTGCTCCCAATTATGCTTTCTATACGTTTGAACTCATGATTTTCATTAATCTGGAAATGTTTGAAGCATTATTAGACTTGTAAATATTAATTTTCTCTTGCGCTTTTTGTTTTTTTAATTCTTATCTTCTAGAACAGCATCTTTCCAAATAGGGTCTGTGATAATTTAGGGGGTCCCTGGAACTGTTTCAGGTGTCCTTCAAATGAAAACCATTGCCTTTTTCACTGTGTTGAACATTTTCACAAATTATGGAAAAGTAATGGTAAATCAAGTTTTTGACAATGTAGCACAAATCATGTTTTTGACACCAAATTGCACTGTAGTCATGTTTTTCACTACTACACACACGTGTATTTTATTTATTAATAAAAAAGATAATTTTACTTGATTATGTGCTTGATGAAACAGTATCATTAATTTATTTAATCTCATCCCTTAAGTATATGACTTTTTTTAATAGAATTAAATTTTTACATAAAACAATGAAAATCTGTTTTGCTTTTTAAATAAGCTATCAGTAGATATAGTCTACATAAACTACATACTTTAGAGTACTCCTCCATAATTTTTAAGCATATAAGTAAATCTTTGTGCCAATAGACTTGAGAACTTGGTAGATTAATCTAAATTAAATACAATTTAGACAATTTTGTTTGCATTCTATTTTCACTTATTTACCTCCTTGTTTTAAGTTTTTGTAATTTTCTCAAAATTATTTTCTGGCTCACTAATTCTTTCTTTAGTCGTATCTAATTTGTTCTTTAATCTTTCCATTGAATTTTAAATTACAAGGATTGTTTCATATGAAGATATTTTAGATTTGATATTTCCACTGCATAGAGCCCTTAGTGTTATAAGTGTGACAGGCTTTAATTCCTCATCTATTTGTTCATTTTTTTCGCTGCCTAAGTATGATCTGCCTAAACTTAATTCTTATGAGCCCTGAGAGGAAGAGTGGTATTCAGCAGAAGAATATCACTTTACTCTTAACAGGAACCAGGAGGTGCTACCCATCAGGGAGCATTTTAAGTCAATGTTTATAGAGGATATTTCCCTGGTTGTGCAGAGAAGGTAAACTCAAACCCCACATGATATGAGAGAAGGCCTACCAATTCTCAGAGGAGGAGTCAATATCATTTTTTTCCTCGCATAGGTCTGATCAAGGCAGGCTGTTTTCTAGGACGATTGCCTTGAGTCCCAGGAAGACCATGCTCAGCCTGAAAGTGTCCTGAGGTCAGGGCACCCACAGGGCTCCTGCGTTTATGCAGCACGTGGAGGATTCGATTCTCCTTCCTGCCAGCGCTAAGTTCTAGCATCCATCCCATTCGAGTTCTCTATTCCTACCAGAGTCACTGGAAGGCAGGACAACCCCAGTCTCTGTGTTTTCTTGCCACTCTGGGATCAGCTGACCCTTTTCTGGGGGAAGTAGGGTATGGAGGCCCTTAGCGTCGCCACTGACTTCTCATAAACTCAGCGACGCGTTCGAAAGGTGATGGTTGCAAGAGATCCAGCATCGGTGTGTTTTGTGCCAGAAAGGGATTTCAGAATATCTATTTTGCCCTTCTGGTGAAAATAGAAATCTTTACCTATGGTTTCTAAGTGTGTTCTGAAGTAAATTATTAGTTGCCACCTAAGGGAGTGCATACAAGAGTAAAACTAGGCGTATGTCTAAGGGGTGGAGCGTGTGCCTACTTTTGCTGTATTTGAAAACTTTGATCAAAAGGTGAGTTAGCCAAAATTATCTCATTTAAAAAGTTATTTCATTTAAGTTGGGCACACTTGAAAGCTGCTTGGTTTGGGGCAGCCAGAGAAGAGTGGGAAATCACTGTGTGAGGGCTTTGGGCCCCGGGAAACAAGATCCACTGTGTACCTGCTTTAAAGAAAAAAATAAATTTATGCAGCTGTGAACAAAATCACTACAGTTTTCAAAACTCCCTCATTTTCTGAAGGATTCTATTTTTAAATCTTTGCTCTGAGTCATCTGGCTTATCAGAACAAAACAAACATTGAGGCTCTTCCCTACTATACGTTAAAGTCAGGCATATGCTGGAAACGATTTTGCTGACAGGCCTGAGGGAGTGAGAAAGCTGACACTCAGATAACCCAACTGCTCCCATCAGCCCGTGTTCTCATGTGGTTTGGTGTAAACACTGTAATATCACCTGTCTTCTTCTGCATGCCCATTAAAATATGCTCACTTGGACTTTAATGGTTATGTTGTTGATTGCCTTTTGTATTTCCTATTACCTTAGCACTGCTCTAATTCCATTCAACGTGTGGTCTTCTGAAATCTTTATCTTTCTTGATTGCAACTTTTTTTTGGTAGTGCACAAATAGAAAGTTTACCTGACAGAGTGAGACTCCAACTCAAAAAAAAAAAAGAAAGTTGACCCGGCTTTCCGTCAATGAGTGTGGTCCATCTACTACATGCGCTGAATGCTTGCTTCATGGTAAAGGAGTGGTGAGGTAATTTGAAGTCAGAGTAACTTTAAAAATATTACTAACATACACAAACCCTGAAAGTTTGGGATTTCGTTTTTAATGTTATATTTCCAATGACATTTGAGAAGCCTGAGAAATTAGAGCTTTTTAATTACACAAGTAATAGGATAAACAAAACGTGCAATAATTTGAGCTACATAAATTAAAAAAAATTCATTCCATTAGTTAAATATTTAAGTTTCATACCTAACTTAGCATACAGACAGCTCAAAGATGTTTTTGATAATAGGGCATAATATCATATTATGTGATTATTTGACTCAGAGGATGGCCGTGCTTCGTGTTGTGTTTTTATGTCTGCGTTGGGCAAAAGAGTACTTGCATCCTAGAGTAAAATGCCCAGGAAGCCCCCCCGCCCCTCCATGAGCAAGAGTCCCCCATCCTCCTCAGGATTCGAAGCTAGCCCAAGGATAGAGGCCTTTTGGGATCTCAGGCACTTTCTTTTGGATTCATTTAAATGTTCATAGTCATGATTTATCACATCTGGGTGTTATGGCAGAAGAGCACTTCAGAATCTGTGTTTGTTCATTCCAGCGGAAAAGTAGTCTGGACCACACCATGTGTAGATATTTTTCTAGGTATTTAAATGTGATTTAAGGACATAGATACAGTAATAAAACTATGCATGTTATTCTATCTGTTCTTAGGGCTTAGTGGTGAGTTTCTTGCATGATCAAACTATTATATAGAGCTAATATACTCCAGAAAATGTGCTGATGGCTTTCCAGTGCTGATTAAGGAGAAAGGCATGCCCCTAAGGGTTTGCTATGGACTGAACTGTATCTCCCTCAAATTCGTGTGTTAAAGACCTAATCCCCAATGTGGCTGCATTTAAAGAAAGGCCTCTAAGGACATGATTAAGGCTACATGCAGTCATAAGGGTGGTGCTCGAATCCAGTAGGACTGTATAAGAAGAGAGATACCAGAAGTGAATGTGTGCATAGAGAAAATGCCACATGAGGACACAGTGAGAAGGTCTCTCTGCAAGGAGAGAGACCTAAGGAGAATCCAACCCTGTTGGCACCTTAGTCTTGGATTTCAACTCCCGAAACTATGTTAAGGTAATGCTGGTCAACTAATAAAGGGATACCCGAACATGTAATTGTGATCCACAATCATCTATTTCAGTATTTCTCAACCTGTGTAGCATGAATAACATGGAAGTTCTGGTAACTTATTTTATATTTTATTACTAGATGATAATAAACATAAAATTATGCCTGTAACATACTGTGCTCTAATATACTTTTTTGATGAGGAAGAATTTAGTGGTATTTCCTTTAATAATAATGATGACAATAGCAATAACTATATGTAACAAATATTTAATAACACAGTATAATTATATAAGATTTGATCTAATATTATATTAACTAGCATTTGATAAATATTTCTTATGCCAAATCCTGTACTCATTCCATACTTTTTTACTACAGCCAATAATATTATCTCCGTTTACCAATAAGCAAATTGAAGTTCCAAGATACTAATTAACTTGCAAATGGTCATAAAGCTTATAAATACCTTAGGAATTCAGTTTATTATCCATTGTGCATTTCAAGGCAGAATAAAAATTATACAAAAATACAGGTCTAAGCCTGTATTTAGCAAATGAGTAAGCTAATTGCCAGGAAAGTTAAAGAAATATATTCAATATTAGACATTTAGTTAGAATCAGAACTAAATCTCAAATTGACTGAGTAATTATCAAACTTTTTTATACTGTGAAAAGGCATATATTTTAAAAGTGCCACTATAATAAAAATTATATATGACACTAAAATGTGAGATTTAATCAAGACAAAAATCAAGTGACCAAAAGAACTTGTGATTTGTTATTCACCTTATTTCCAACTTTGATACAGCTATGTTTCATAAGAGTGTAACAACACTTACATTTTCTGAATAATATTTTATACTCATTTATGTTGATATTATAATAAACTTAGTCAATGGGAGAGATGTTAATAAGAGATGGAGTTTAAAAGTAAGTTTAAAAACAGGTAAACAAACAAAAAATTAATTTTTTCCATCACATCTCTCAAAAGAGTGGGAGAATTTTGATAATTAAAATTCAAATTTAAAAATTCAATTTTATGTTTTCGTTTAGAATTTTAGGCCTCTTTATGACTTCTAAACATTAGAGAGTTTAGGATTTGAAGTATCCTATTATAAACTTAGTTATTAAGGACATTGGGTGTCTTTTGAATGTGGTTTGCTTGTTTTTCTGATTTAATCTTATAATTGTCTCATCTTTTCTTCATTTACATTATCTGAATCTCATGCAGATTAGAGAAAATGATCTTAGAAAATCAGTATAGTTAGAATCTTCAAAAAATATATTCAATGGGTCAATTCTGAAGAAAATCTTTATAAAATGTTTTTATCTTATTTAGAAGGCCAAATATGAAAAGGAAATAAAATACTTTGATAGAAACATGACCACTTTTCTAGAAAAGTTTTCTAGACATGTAATGATTCTCACATTGTAGAATCATTTTTTTCTGAAAAAATGTTTATTTATTTATTTTAATTTTTTAACATATATATTTTTAAATTGTGGGATACAGTTAAGGGTTAGGTATACAATTATGCATTGTTTAGGTACCATTGTTGATGAGGTGTGCCCCCCTTTCCCCAGACAGATATTGACTACCATTAATCCCACCTCCCTTCCCCCCCGCCCCCTCCATAGTTTCCCACCACTGTCAATCCTTTTCTTATAGTGTTATCATAGTTGTTCAAGGTCCACTTACAAGTGAGAACATGTAATACTCAGATCTTTGTTTCTGTGAGAGATCACTCAGTATTATAAACTCTAATTCTATCCAGGTTGCTGCAAAATTCATGATTTTGTTTTTTTTTTTATGGCTGCGTAATATTCCATGGTGTATATGTACCACATTTTTTAAATCCAGTCCTCTTTTGATGGACAGCATGGTTGGTTCCACGTTCTTGCTGTTGTGAACAATGCTACGATAAACATACGTGTGCAGGTATCTTTTTTATAGAGTGATTTGAGTTCTTCAGGGTATATTCCCAGTAGGGGGATTGCAGGGTCATATGGAAGGTCGATTTTGAGAGCTTTTAGGAATCACCACACTGATTTCCACAGAGACTGCACTAGTTTACACTCCCACCAACAGTGTAGAAGTGTTCCCTTTTCACCATATCCTCTCCAGCATCTGTTATTTTTTGAGTTATTGATAATGGCCATTCTGACTGGAGTTAGGTGGTATCTCAGTGTAGTGTTAATCTGCATCTCTTTGATGACTAGTGAGGTTGAACATTTCTTCATGTATCTGTTGGCCGCTCATATGTCTTCTTTTGAGAAGTGTCTGTTCATATCTTTTGCCCACTTTGTAATGGGGTTGTTTGTCTTTTTCTTTTCAGCATATTGGAGTTCCTTGTAGATCAAAGATGTCAAGCCTTTGTCAGACATGAAGTTGGCAAATACTTTTTCCCAGTCTGTGGGCTGTCTCCCCACTCTCTTGATGGTTTCTTTGGCTTTGCAGAATCTTGTCAGTTTAATGAGGTCCACTTGTCTATCTTATTGAAAACCCAAGAGAATCTGTCAAACGCCTGCTTGTACTGGTAAAGGACTTTGGCAAAGTCTCAGGGTATAAAATAAATGTGCAAAAGACAATCGCATTTCTTTACACCAATAATAAACAAACAGAAACCCAAATAAAAAGTACAATCCCATTCACAATAACCACAAAAAAATGAAATACCTTGGCATCTTTCTAACCAGAGATGTGAAAAACCTTTACAATGAAAACTACAAAATATTGCTCAAAGAAATCAAAGATAACACAAACAATTGGAAAAATATCCCATACTCATGGATTGGAATAATCAACATTGTGAAGATGTCCATTTTATCTAAGGCAATCTACAAATTTAATGCAATACCCATCAAATTACCAGCAACATTCTTCTCAAGACCTAGAAAAGACAACACAGGAATTCATATGGAAACACAAATGACCAAGAATATCCAGAACAATCCTCAGCAAAAAAAAAACAAAGAAGGTGGTATCACATTACCAGACTTCAAACTTTACTATAAAGCTACAATCATCAAAACAGCTTGGTATTGGTACAGGAACAGGCATATAGATCAATGGAATAGAATTGAGATTCCAGAAGCAAAACCTCAATTACTCAACCCACTCATATTCGACAATGCCTCCACCACATGTATAAATCCTATCAGACAAGTGTGAAGTCAGCATTGCCTGCCACTCTGACTGGGAGTACTATGTGGAGTCTATCATAGAGTTCTCTGTGGAACACCAGGCAAAAATATGTGACTTTATTCACTTTTATATACATTAAATGGAGCAAAATATTTAAAGTCCATAAATCATTCCTAAAAATAAAGTTCAGTTATATTGTCTTGTATAGTATACAAAATAAACAAATTGCTATTTTACTTACTGATAACAATAAGCTAATAGTCTTTGCTTTATACAATAGTAATGACAAATTTCTTAAAATATAATATCCATATACATAGATACCCTATTAGTAACTAATCACTCACTAAAACATTACTAAGTGTGAAAAATAGCATTGGAACAGTGTTGGTGAAATGTACTTAGAAAATATAAATTATATAAACAAAAGAAAGTTATATTTTAAAACATTTATAAAATGTGTTTTTCTCAGGAATTTATATTAATGTGGATAACAAAGATTAGGTGAATCAAACAAGTATGGGCTTTGACTTTATGTTTTGTATATTCAGATATTTAAATATATTACTGAAAAATTAAATCCCATAAAATATGGCTGATACTATTGCATTATTAAAAGCACCCAAATTCTCAGACAACAAATGGCCCATTCATCTTGCACTAAAATAAGAGTACAAGAAAGGACCTGATTAGCTATAATCAATGTCCTGAGGACTGAAGACTGACTTTACCTGGCATTAATGGCCAAGAGCAAACGGGAAATTTAACCAAGGTTATATCATGCCTGCAAGTCAATATGCTACAAATCTAAGTCAAGAGAAAGGCAGGTTCAACTAATGACTCATATTTTAGCATTTTAAAAAGCAATGACTAACAAGCATTAAAAATTCAATCATTCTACTTCTAAAGTTTTTAAATTATGGATTTTTCTTTCCTTACACCTGTGAATTCAATGATAACATACCACTGATTGACTATGTGAGATGGTTTTGTTTCTAAAGAAACCAAAGAAAAATTATATGAACATAATTAATCTTAATTGCATTTATTTACACTACTAAATATCACAAAAATCAATAAACATTGATTTTAGAAAACCTTCCCTTTTAGAGATGAACCACTTGTCTACATATTTGTGAAAAGCAGGTCCATAGGTGTTGAGAAGAATCAGTAATTGTGGATATTGAATTTTGTTTAAAGAAACTAATGTGTTTCACATACAGCTATTGTGAAATGCCTGTTAATCTTTGGCCATTTGTCATTTACTGAAAATAGATTTTTTTTAACAAGCTTATTAATTACCGATTTAGGAATGGTAAACTGTTGAGAAACATTTCATCTTTGAAAAAAAAGCATTAGGAGAATAAAGGTGGGATTTTAAAAGTGGTTTATTTTAATATTAAGTAACTTTAGCTTTACATGAACACTCACTTGGTTAGATGGATAAAGCTGTCACTGCTCCAGAAAGACATAGAAAAACTTGAGACTGGAAAATAGGAAAAACTTATCTAAAGAGAAAAAAGTCAATATATATTCTTTGTTAGAATTTCAACCAATTATATTAATATAATTCCTCTTGGGGTTCCAAATTGTGGGTCAATCCTTTGTAGGATGGTAGAATTATGTTTGGAAAATTACTGAGCTCTGAGCTTAAGTACAGCTTTGTCAGGTATAAATTTGTACAATTCTGCCTCAAATAAGTCTCTATTTTTTATTTTGTTTATTTTGTTTCCGGGGTTGGTAGGATAGTCATAAAATACCAGATCATTGCATTGGAACCAAAATTTAATAGTTGAGATCATATAGTCTCAACCATTAAATTTTGTTATCCACAGCTTATCTCATTCAACTCTCCACCAGTTTTTTCCCCAAATGCTATTTGTGGTTTCTATCCCAAGACCACACCTGCCATGTACCCCACCCCCATGCAGTCCAGGCAAGCACTTGGAGATCAGAATGGCCCTCATGTTCACCATTATAACCTTTTAACCCATTGCGTCTCATGTCTTGGCCAGTTCTTACTTCCCGCAAGGTAGGTTCACATGCTCCAAAATTTGTTTGTCAACTTCAATAAGACCCTCTAAGTGGTTGTTTTCTAAACCTGCCTCATCATAAATTGCTAAATTACAGCTTTTTTAGGCTTAAAAAAGGGGGCCCTAAATTGTTGTAGAGATTTAAGGTAACCAAGCTATGGTGGAAACACTCCCCTAAAAGTGGATGTTGTCTCCTCCTTGGTCAGAGAGAGGCACGGGGGAATTGTAGAATGTGGATGATCTGTGAGTGGACTGGCTGGAGCCTACTGGAAAAACTATGTTTCAAACAATCACAATAAATCACTTCCATTACGGGCCTCGCCTGGGTATGCTATTTTTAGTACAAGTATTGTAAAAGTTCCCAGAAGGCTTTGGAGAAACATGAGGAGGGGCCACTGCGGCATGCTCAGCTCTCCAAGATCATTAATTAACAGTCAAGCCAGCAAACACTGAAGACAGCCCTAATTTCCTAGTTAGAATTCTCTGTGGGTGGGCAGGTAAGTCCTCACACCTGTGCATCTTCACAGTTTGGCTCAATGACAAATTCAAAAACAAAACAAAACAAACTTCACCCCTGGAAGAATCACAATCCTTGAAATGATGACTGACAAGCCCTACAAAGGAAAATGCTGTCTTGCGGGGGCTTTGTTGGTTTGTTTGTTTTTTGTTTTTAAAGAGAGATTCATGTTTACTGCAGGTAGGTGCTGTGTCTCTGCATCCTGATGAGCTCTCAGGTGCAGTGTCTCACTGAACTTGAGAAAGCAAAGCTTGCAAAATGGAGAAAAGCAGTTAAGTAAAGCGGCTTCAGATTGCAACCAGCTGCTCTCAGCCGGGCTCGGTGAGTGGCTGGAAGTCTACTGCCAAGTTCTTAGCAGGCGGATCGACCACCCCTCTTAATCTCACAGAATATCGATGAGTGAAATGGCTCTTAAATTAACCCGGATTTCACTACTGATAGCTACTCATGAGAGAAAAGATAGGAGTGACAACCCATTCCTAGAGATTTGGTGGGGACATTGTCAGTAGAACCACACAGAGACTGGTTGAGGCTATAAACGATGTCATAAACTAACAACGTAATTTAAAAATATACCTGAAAATGTTTTAATCATGTGTCATGTATGATATAATTTTTTTGCTAGACTGTTAGCCCTACGGAGGTGGAAATTTTTCTGTTTTGCTCACTGTATTCTCAGCAAGGGAAAAATGCCTTCCTCATAGTAAATATTGTGTAGTATAACTGAGGATATATATTCTGAGTTTATAAGATTATTTATAAATGTTTTTTCCCTTATTCATATTAACGAGTGCCCCAGTAACCCATACAGTTCAAAATAATTCTACCTATCATTTGTGATATTACATAATGCTCATACAAGTTTTCATTTGTTATTTTGAAGTAAACAATGAGACTTGCCAAAAGTCACCTAGCTTGTAAACATTGGCTTCAGGTCTTGAGTCACTTGAAGGTGTTGATCTCATTTACGTGCCACATATATCCTGGATCTATTGAGCCTATTGCATTTTGATTATCTTCTTAACTAAAGATATGTGTCTATAGCTATGTGTTCCCACTTGGATTTTTTTTCCATCCCGTACCAATTATTTGCTCATTTATAATGTATACTCACTGCCTTGCACAAGGAAGGAAAAGCAGTTTGCTCTTTTCTCCGGAGTCTTCACCAAAAGTGTTTAAAGTCCTGGTGATGCCTCAAATTCAACACGAGCAGCAGCAGAGGTGACAAAGGTCCAAAATGGTTGGTGTCTCTCTCTGATGCGCATATGTCACAAAAGAGGGGAACAAGCCAAAGCAGAGATGTATGTCTTGGAAGGCAGAATAGGAGTGATATAGTAAGGGAAGAAACACACACACACACACACACACACACACACACACACACAAAACCTTTTATACAAGTGTGTGAGTTACTTTTTCATTGGCAAAATTGGATAAAGTTTCCCCGTCAAGTGACTCGACTTCACTTTACAGATGAAGATTATGAAGCCAGAGGTTAAAATTTCTACTTCCAAGTTCCCTTGTAAAAAGGGAATATCATCTGCTCTAGAAATAACATCAAAGTCCATATCCGGAGCACCGTGTATAGACAGCTGTGTGTGAAATTGAAGAGACTGTTGCTGTTGTTTTCAGAAGGATGTATTAATTCTACTTCTTTTTTTCCAAGAAAACTGCACTAAGGTCTCATATTGTTTTATCTACATAGCATTTAACAAGAACAAATGTTGTTGCATTCATAGAAGCATAAATACTAATATGTATTTCTTAAAATATTTTAAAACTAGATTTTAATTTTGATGGTTGAAAATGGTATTCCATTCTTTGAAACAAAACACTCATTTATAAGTTAGAAATTAGAAATATTTTTGGCACCATGTTTCTATATTAGAGAGTGGAAAAGTATTTCTTATGCAGTTAACTGTATGCATCAATCATATGCATATCGTCTTTTTGTGGTTTGTCTGAACGTCTTTCCCTCTCAAAGCATTCAAATACAGGCATATCTTATTTTATTATTTTTCACTTTCTTGCACTTCACAGATACTGCATTTTTCCTTACAAACTGAATGTTTCTGTCAGCCCTGCACTGAGCAAATCTATCAGCACTATTTTGCCAACAGCATGTGCTCACTTCATGTCTCAGTGGCACATTTTGATAATTCTTGTGACGTTTCAAACATATTCATTATTCTTATACATTAAGAGAATCTGTGATCAGTGACCTTTAAAGCTACTATTGTAAATGTTTTCGGGCACCATGAACCATGCCCATGTAAGATGGTGAGGTTTATCGAAAAATGTGCCTGTTCTGACTGCTCCACCAACCAGCTGTCCCCTGGTTTCTCTCTCCTTCCGCAGGCCTCTCTATTTTCAACAAGCTTTAAATCTGACCATTTAATAACCCTACGGGGTCCTCTAAGTGTTCAAGTGACAGAAAGATCCCCACATCTCCCACTTTAAGGTAAAAGCTAGAAATAATTAAGTTTAGTGAGGAAGGCATTGTTGAAAGCCAAGACAGGTCTAAAGTCAGACCTCTTGTGCCAGTTGGTCAGGTTGTCAATAAGAAGGAAAAGTTCTGGAAGGAAGTTCAAAGTGCTACTCTGGTGAAACAGGCTTGATGATATGGAAAAAGGTTGAGTGGTTTGAATAAAAGATCAAACCAGTCACAACTTTGCCTAAAAACAAAGTCTAATACCCAGAGCAAGGTTCTAATCCTCTTTAATTCTATGAAGGCCAAGATAAGTGAGGAAGCTGCAGAAGAAAAGTTGGAAACTAACAGAGGTGGGTTCATAAGGTTTAAGGGAAAACCTGCCTCCTAATACAAATGTACAATGTGAAGTTGCAAGTTATTCAGAAAAATCTAGCTAAGATTAACAGTGAAGCTGGCTACACCAAACAACAAGTTTTCAATGCACACAAAACAGCCTTCTATTGGAAGATGCCCTCTAATACTTTCATAGTTAGAGAAGTTCAATGTCTGACTTCAAAGCTTCAAGGGAAAGGTTAACTCTCTTGTTAGGGGTTAGTGTAGCTGGTAACTTTAAGTTGAAGCCAATGCTCATTGACCATTGTGAAAATTCTAGGGCTCTTAAAAATCGTGCTGTCTATTCTTCCTGTGCTCTATAAATGCAACAACAAACCTGGGTGACAGTACATCTGTTTATGGTATGGTTTACTGAATATTTTAAGACCACTGTTCAGAAAAAAATTCCTTTCAAAAGATTACTGCTAATTTACAATGCATCTAGTCCCCCAATGACTTTCATGGAGATGTACAAGGAGATGAATGTTATTTTAATGCCTGCTGCCACAACGTCCATTCTGCAGTGCATGAATCAAAGAATAGTTTTACTTTCAAATCTTGTTATTTGAGAAATACATTTTGTAAGGCTATAGCTGCCATAGATAGTGATAGAACAGATCTGAAGTGTCTTGGCAAATAAGTTGAATAAATAGAAAAAATTCACCATTCTCGACGCAATTAAGAATATTTCTTTCTAAAGTTTAATCATATGGTCTCATCTTTGACAGGCTAGGACTTTTATGGCAATTACAAATAGGATCTCGATACTCTGGCAGGTGCATACATGAATTGACATTTAAAATTGTGGTAATTAATTTGAATAATTAAGAGAGCAGCTTAAAATAAAGAAAAAACATTTTTGTTAGCTTGTAACCCCCTAATTTTCTATTTATTTTGTTGACATAGGTGATTTCATTTTTGTTTTTAAATTAAAAGTGGTTTTCTTTTCACACACTTAAATACATACATACGTGTTTCAAATTCCCACCTCTTTATGGCAAAACACTGAATATGATCAAACTCTAGCCAGAGTAGTATTTCACCACTAGGTCATTAGAGTCAAAACAGGTGGAGGTGAAGAAGGAGATGTTGCTTTCTCATTTTAGCTGAACTAGCTTGGTGGGTCACTCACCTGATTATAAAGTGGAACTACAAAGCGTAGTTATTACAAATAAGCTCTGTCAATATAATTTCCCCTTCTTCTGAAGTTTTAACCAGAAATTGATATTTTAGCTTTGATGTGACTCAATATCCTAGAGATGACCAGGGAAAGGAGAGTGTTGACTGCTAAATGAAGTCTCACTGCCATGCTCAGATGATGGCAGTCTACCAGCTGCTCCTCTCATATCTGAAGACAAATGATTATAGACCTGAGAATCTTTCTCAACTCCAAGTAGACTGAAATTTAACTGCATTTGGGGATAGCAATAAGTCATGATAGATCAAAAGGTCTACTAGTTAATAGCAAAGAATGGTTTGGAGTATTTCCTTTCATTTTTGTCTAAACACTCTCTAGACTGCATGCAGTATAAAAGAAGTGGGGAACTTTGTCCATACACAAATTGTCTTGTGTTTTACATCCATATTTTGAAGCCTCTGCTCAACATTTTCTTTCAGGTCCAATTCGTGATCCTGAAATTTACAGAGAATCAAATTGCTGATCATTTGAAGTTGTATGTATAGGTTGAATTGTGACCTCAAAATGAAAGGAGATGGCATTGAGGTCTGCAGTATACATTTTTCATATTGGAGAAAATAAAACTCTGCTTTTGCCACTTGGTTAAATAGGAAATAAAATATTATAGGATAGATTTGAAGATGCACATTGATTTCAGTGAATGTTATCATTTTCTCCCACTTATAAAGTCTTAATTTTGTGATATAATTAACAGGATTGTAAATGTTTTCTTTTAAAAAAAACACATGTAATTTGATACCTGGGATATTTCAGTACATTCTTGTTTTGGCTATGTTTCCCTCACAGAGGGAGATGGAAAGCCAAGGCCATAATAAGGTAATTAATCAAATTAAATACCATTATGCTTCCCACTCCCTAATCCTTTAGTGTTCATAGACATAGACCTTGTCTGAAAGCACCACAGAAAGATGATATCATTGCAGTTAAAAAGGAGAAAAACACTATACATTGCTTAAAATTTTGCAAGATCACCTCCAATGTTTCTATATAAATTGATAATGTGGATTATACAAGTAATGTCAGAAAAATATTAATATTTTAAAATGTTTCCCTGTGGTCCCAAATTAACCTACAGTCAACTGAGAGGCTGTCTCTAAGGCAGAGGATATCAAGGATAGAGGATATTTAAAATATTCTCAAAATTATCTAGTTTCCTTCTTCACTAGTGAGAGTTTTAATTTGAAAGTATCAGTGTCTGAGTAATTTTCTGAAATTATTTAGCCAGATAAGTTCTAATTTTAAAGGGAGAGCAGGGGAGCTTATTCTTAAGATTCCTGTGTATCAACTAAATAATAAAGAGACAAGAGGTTTTCAAGGAGTGTATTATAGCTCTCTTATTCCTTTATGATAAACCAAATGGCTTATCTCAAGTTCCTGAAATATAGCTCACAAAATATAGCATGAAAAAAGTATCATCCTCTAGATAGTTGTTTAGTAAGCGGACAAGAGCCCTGTCCTGCAAGTCCAGTCTTCTTAAAGGATGCTAGCAACTAAACCGCAGTGTTGACAAAGTGTACTGAAGGATAAAGTATAAGCAGAAAGGGAATTTGAATGATTCTTTGTAGTTGAGTTTTAGCAACACCTTCTGTGAAATTTTTAACGCAGTTTATACAAAATTCTTGTGCATTTGTAATTCGCAGGCAGAATTAGGACAATAAAAAGAAAGGATAGCCCATCCTCAAAGGAGGAAATATGTGTGAAAACCCAGTCAGAACTTTACAGAGTACACTGAGGCCATGATCGGGGGCCTCTTTATTGAAGTGGAAGCTTATTTTACCAGAATAATGAAAAGTGCATGTCAGAAGTTATAGAATACCACGTATAGTTTGTTTAATTCATCTTTAAGAAGAAACAACAAGTTGAGATATTTGAGTAAGCAGGTGACATGGTGAAGGCAATGTCTGCAGATTATCTTGCAGTTATATGCAAAGTTTGTCAGAATACAGGAGTCTGGAGCCTGGGATATTAGTCATCTATTTTTTGCTAAAATCTAGTGAAGAAAGTATGTGGTACCAGTCATGGGAATGAAAAAAAATGAAGTAAATGTGAGACATATAATTAAGGAGGACTTGACAACATTTAATAACTGAATGGAAGCTGGGTCTGGTGGTTTGCACCTGTAATTCCAGCACTTTGGGAGGTAGAGGTGAGAAGATTGCCAGAGTCCAGGGGTTCGAGACCGTCCCGGGCAACTTGGCGAGACCTCATCTCTACAATAAGTCAAAAAAAATAGCCAGACATGGTGACACACACCTGTGGTTCCTGTTACTTGGAAGTCTGAGATGGAAGGATTGCCTGAGCCCAGCAGGATAAGGGTGTGATGGCTGTGAGTGTGCCACTGCACTCCAGCTTGAGCATCAGAGTGGGACTCTGACTCTAAAGTAACTAACTAATTAATTAACAACTGAACAGAGATTAAATTTGAAGTTGATAGCTCAAAAATGTTAATTAGCCCTGCTAGTAGAAAAATTAAACTGTTGTAGACAAACATGTAAGTAGTAAGAGATGAAATAATTGTAACTATGCGTGTGAACTCAGAAAAAAAAAAACTACTTGATATGTATCTTGTCTCAACAATTTACTGTTGAGGAACTCTGGACACAGTAAATAATCGTCATGAGTCTTTTTTCCTTAAACTTATAAAATGTAATGATAACAGTATCCCTCTGCCAAGTTTGTTGTGAAGATTAACTTAGATAACTCATGTGACGTTCTTGGCTCATATTGTCTCAGTGGATATTAGCAGCCATTGTTATTGCTGCTAGTGATAGCTGTTATTGCTGTGTTTTACCAATCAGGTAGGCCATTTACGATGGGAGAAATTTGAGTGTACCTATCTTTTGGGATAGTCTAACAGATTGCTGGAGATGTGTGATTCAGACACAGTTCACAGCTTCAGATATGAAATTTAGAGTGTATTTAATTAAAATAAGGGTAAAAGTTTACATTACAGAAATGAATACCTTACTAGGGTAAGGTAAAATGAAAATAGAGGGAGTATAGTTTTTAGTTTTTCTTCACAAAACAACTGGTGACATCACAAGCATGTAGCAGGAATTCAGACGATCAAGTCTTAGGTAAGAAATCTAGACACTCATGTGCCAAAGTAGCAGATTTTTTTTTTCTTAAAGAGGCTGAGATACTGTTACCTTAGGGTTTCCTAAATAGTTTTCTACAGAGCATTAGTTCTATCAGACATTTAATTGTGAAAGTTTCCATGATTTTCTGTGTTTTGAAAATGTATTAAAAGCTCTGAAAATTCCTACAGGAAAGATTCTTATTAACCTTACTTAAACCAAAAGTCCCCCAGAATTATTTAGAGACATCTTCCTCTCGTCCCTATACTATCTATGAGCATTCTGACGACTGTGTGTTTCATGGGACAGACTTACTGCATTTATTGGTCAACCCCACACAATCCTTTTTTTCGGGCAGAGATAGCCAACTCGTTTTACATTTTCCAAGAAAAGTGTCCAAGAAATATTTGTCCAAGAAGACTAATGTTTCAGAAATCCAAGAATTTCACTGATTCAAGGATCACACTTTATTATTGCTCCCAGGGTCAACCTGCTGATCCTTGTCTTCTATCCTTGGTTTCTGGCTATCTGTGATGTAAGACTTTGCATCAGTCTGCTCGGCCTGCATGTCAAAGTTCTGCCATGCCCCTTGCTCCTGCTCAATTCAGATGAAGTGCTTCTACCAGAATGGTATTGTGGCTGCTGGGTGTGCTGTGATATAAAACAGAAAGGGAAAATATTGATGCAATTATACACAGATTTCAAGGTGCATTTACACATTTCAACAAGTTTGCAACTGTGATTTAATGATGAGAGTTAGAGCCCACAGCAAGAACTACTACCATCTGCGTATGGTGGTTCCCACATATCCTTTGTTGTGGTCCAGGATCACTATGCAAACCAGTGGCCATTCTCTCTGTGAAGTGATGACCACATTGTTCCTGTTCTAGAACGCCTCTGACACCTTCACATATTTACCACAAAGCTGGTGCCAACCATTATTCCTTGCTGCCATAAGGAATAGATTTTATCATGCCAATGATAAGAATAATATCATGTGGAGATAATTTCAGAGTGAAAGAGAATATTCTTCTACCCACTCACGTGCAGTTGAGCAGATGCAGGGAGAAAATATGTATGGGAAAGAAAAGACAATAAAGCTAAAGAAACTTCACGTTGTTCAAAATAAATAACCACCTTAAAAACTCTATAGATTATATACTCTGGAATTATACAAAGTCTACATTAGACAAATTGTTTCATAAAAAATATAATAAAATTTTAGAGAGGCATAAAATTTTGCCTACATTTGAAAGCATAAAGTAATCTGGCACTGCGGCTCAGGCAGCTTCTACCATTTCAAATGGTGATGCAAGACAGTGATCAGCCAAGCTAGTCTTGTACTTCCCCTTTCTAATGAGTTTTTAACTTCTTAGCACATGTTATTTCAGGTGTGCTTGTGTCTATGTTGCGTACATATCTCATAAACAATAAGCAGTAGTTATTATTATGAAAGCTGCTAAAAATGTTAGAATCATGTAGTTACAGTGAAAAAACATGAAACTTTTTCTACACTTTATTTATGGAATATTATCAAGACATGAATTTTAAAGTGATAAAAACAGATGCATCAGATGTAAAGCTTAAGAGTTGTAAGGTATTTCGGATAACAGACACACAGATTTGTCTCAATGATATCTGAAGTTATTAATAACTGTATCTTTAGATTAACAGGTTGTTTTATTATTCTTAACATTTCCATAGATTGTCTGCAAGTAGTCCACGTGCTTAATTTTGGGAAAGGAGGACTCTGATGGTTTGGTAGATTGTATAACCTGACAATTGTTGCCACAATAAGACCTCAAATGCCTCAAGTAACTCAACTGGAATCACAGCGGAAATAATGCTAGAGGGATAGTGCCTTAAAATATGTAGTATGGGGATTTCTGCCACCACTTATGTGGTAAAACACAACAGGATGGCTTTTCATCAGAAGTGTTAACGATGAGCTTGATGGAAACCACTTTGGAGTGGTTCAAGTTATGAATTAAAGTAAGGAAAGATTGGGGTTGTGACCACCTCGATTAGAAATGTTTTCTTGGTTTTATTGAATGGATTTAAAGCCATGAAAACTAACAATGTCTATAGAGGGGCACCCCAAAAGAGTGGAATCATTTTCTAGAGGGTGGGCCCCTTGTGGCACAGGCCTTTCCCACCAGGCAAGTGTTCTAGGAACCCATCAGCACCACTGTACCAAGCTAGTGTTGTCGTGAAAGACGACGTTCAGTTTTTTTTTAAGGATTCTGTGACACATCTGCCCATTTCAGGATGAGTGACTTAGGAGTGCACTTGCCCACTGAGCTGTGTTTGGGAGCTTTGGACCCAAAAGAGCACGACGCCCGTGCCCAACCCTCACTGTTCACCAGATTCGGCCTGAGGAATCCTTTCTGGTTTTGCTTTGTTTTCCCAGGTGAAAAAGTCCTCAAAGGGAAATGTTTTGCCGATGGAGAAGAGGTAAAACAAAAAATGGCAGAAGCACAAAAAGGCATAAAAACGGATTCATTAAAAAACTGTCTTGAGCAGTGGAAAAAAGTCTTGACAGGTGTATTTGATCAAATAGGGAGTACTTTGTAGGTGACTGAAATTTAAACATGTAAAAATAAATACCCACTTATAAATAATCAAATTATGGGGGTTTTTTGGGCACCCCCCTTCTGATGAAGCCAAGCTTATTAGACAGCAAGTCCCTGGACAAGCTTGGCCATTTAGTAAGACATACAATAAGGTAAAATAAACAAGTTTTATCAGATAGAAAATATTGGCTTAAAGTAATAGAAAATTACTAGAGGTAGGGCAACTCCGAAATTGTACTGAGAGAACGTTGCTCGCTTTTCTCGGTTCTATCCTGTGTCCTCTGTTGATCTCGTCTTCATGCTGGCAGGAAGATGGTGGGAGAAATACGAGGAATCGCATCTAGATGCAAAAGGCACATAAAAGACGATCTCAATTTCTTCTGCTTATGGTTGAGAAAACATTGTTTGGAAGACTCTGCTCCTGTCTTCCTAAATTGTTCCTCACACTTCACTGGCCAGAAGTGAATCAGCAAGTTATGTGTTCACTCTTATACAAGTCCTTCACCAAAGGAACGGAATGACCATCCTTGGCTTTGACCAAAAAGAATGTGTTCATGAACTGGAATTAGGATGCCACTCCCTGAGATCTAGAAACTGGAAAAGAAAAAAAATAGAATTTTGGTTAGCCTGGAAGAAAGGAAGAAGTGCTGAGTAGGAAACAACAGTATCTGCTACCTACTTTTATGGCAAGACAACCAGCACTAGAAGATGCTGTGCCTTATCTGGGAAGGAGACACTTGACGTCTAAGCTTCTGCTGATTCCCACACCGATATTATGGGTGGCCCAAGACCACATTTTCACCATGTCATTACCTCTCTATGTATCTCAAGGAGTAAGCAACCTTTTGTTCCTCCTCACTTTTAAAAATTTCCACTCCTCCTTTGTGTTTTAAAGATATTTTTCTTCTAAGGCAGCAGTAGCGAATGAAAACTTCTCAATTCAGTCCGATAGCCATTTTTAGATACATGATTTTAGTGATGGTTTGTACCTCAGTATTTCCTGGATGATATAAAGGGAAATGTAATGGAAATGCAGAGCAGTTTAAGACTGCCTCTCATGAGACCTCAGTGGCGTGTAAAGTGGTGGCTATTTAACTGCAGTCTATCTGAAGCTAAAGATGACATACGAACAATCTTGTGGCTTTTGAAGTTGCTTAGTGAGGATTTGTCTTTCCTCCACAGATTCCCAATAATCATCTTTACCCTCAATTCACTGCTCCCTATGACTTCAATTCAAAACATATCCTACCAGTTGGAAAATAGTAAACTATCTTGAAATTATAAGGACTTATGAGAATTACAAGTAAATGCATACATCTTAATAGTATTGGAATTGCACATGAATATGTGTAATGCTATTTTTCAGCAGTTACAAAGGCTGTATCTTCTTGAGTATGCACTAAAGGCGTCAGTACATATATGAGCGGTTTGTCTGACGTTTCAGCTTTTGCTATAGAATTATTAAACGACAAAATATAGTTTGGTCCATCAAAATGATACAATAATATCTGAATAAACTTGAATAAGTAATTAAACTCAAAAGAAACAATATTAAATTGAACAAAATCAATATAAAATATTATTTCAAGAATAACAAGAGAACTTAGTTGAGAGGACAACTGAAGACAGAAAGAGGAATGCAGTGAAAGGAGAAAGAGAGGAAGGGAGGAAAAAATAAATTTAGTTTGGTTCTATATCTTAGTGTAATTGTGAAGGTGCTCTAGCACATAAAGCTTGATAACTCCAGGTTTAATTAAATTATTATTTGTATATTTTGTTGGCAGAGCATACACCAGAACATATTGTTTGCTTGGAATAAATTTAAAATTCTAAGGTAAAAATTTGTATTAACACAATAATAAAAGGGTATTCCCATAAAATTTTCCATTCTGATTATATTTTTAAAAATTCAACTGACATCCCAGATTAGAAGTGAATGACTTGTATATTTTTCACAGTGAAAGTTAGAATGAGGGGAAAGATGAGAAGAGGCTGCCTGCTTGTGCCAGTTTCCTGTTTATTATTCTGGTCAAATAAAACTATAGGGCATGCTACCGATTACAAAGAAGAAAAATTCTGATAAATCAAAATATAAGCATACAATAGGATGTCATTATTCACCATTCAATATGCTATTAATTATTTAGTTATTTCATCTTCCTTCTTAGCCAATGTGTTCCTCTAGCGGTCTCAAATGCCACTAACCTTAGCTCCTACCTCTAGTAGATTGACCTGCTGTGGGATTTTGCAAATTTTCAAGAGATCTGATCATGGAGAGGACAAAAAAAGGAAACCCTATTTAAAAGAGCTGATGAGAAAGAACAAGCCTTCATATGACTACAGCATCCACACTCTATAGATCTATCTGGATCATTAAAAAAACAGATTTTCAGCTCTGACTTTTTACATTTAACATTTTCATGTTAGTCTATATTACAAATGTTGAATACAACAAAAATGTGTGGGTGACAACGTTAACAAATTGAAAGATTAAAAAACATTTCAGAACAACAACTCTGAAAGCATCTTGAAGATAAGTTTTTTCTTGTGTCTGAAAATGGCCCACCCTGAAAACACTGGGTCTTCCACAGTGACAGAGGGATGCCTGGATGCAGGTGTATAAATCGGGAGGGCAACACGAGAGCCACAAACATTCTTTATTATATTAATTCTCACTCTGAAAAGCAGTTGCTGCCCAATTTATGAGTTCATAAAGAAAGGAGACTTTGGAGCCTGACTATTGGTCTATTGTAACAAAAATGTTTTCTTCTTTTACCTGAGGAAGAATAGTAACGAGAAGCAAGGGAAATGCTGGTTGCCTCTCAGATGGTCCCTGCCTTGAAGTCACAGACCATGACCAGCATAAATCATCTGAAATACCCTCTTAGGAGAATAGAGGGAGAACTGTCTGGAGGAGAAGAGATTACCTGTATGCACATCAGACAAGACATGGGAGGACAAGCCCAAATGCCACATAAGTCCAAAGTATTTCCCATTAATATGAAGGCATTCAATAAATACTGTATGATTTCAGGGTAAAACAAGGCTTAGAATTTACTTCCTCATGAACAGAAACCATAGTTTCCAATAGGAATCGTATTTCTCCAACAGGCAAGATTTGCTTGGCTAACCACAGAGGCCTTGTACTCACTCTCAAACACAAAATAAATATATGCCCGCTAGAACCCTCAGCATAGGCAAGGAAATCTAGACACACTCATCAAGCCGCCGTATTTCCATACCATTTATTGTACTCAGAGCAGTTTGGGGCACACAGTAGATGACAGGCAGAAAGGTGAATAGAGATCAGTGTCCTAGTTGAGCAATAATTCAAACCCAAGTGAACCTAAATCCTTAAAAGTCCAAATAACTCCCTCTTTCCTATTCTGGTGCAGTCTATTTCAGGTAGAAGACAGCAACTCAAGCTTCCAGAATATTCATATTGAAAAACATAAATTTGTTTTAATTTCCAAATATGAGATGAATCATGACTTTTCCATGTTTTAATTTTTCTATACCAGCATTATAAGAGTTTTTATCTGTAGAAATCTTTCTAATGAGACTTGTGGAATAATTTGCATGTTCACAGTAACTGTCTTAAGAAGAGTTGATACTACTTGGTAGGGCCAGACAAATGGAGGCTGGCCTCCCAGCACTTGGAGATTTCATGAAATTTAATAAACTCAGCCAAACATACAGTTCAGTTGTCCACATCCAAAGCAGTGGTCAAGCAAATCAGATGTGGGCTCAAGTTCAGGTATCTCCACCTTAGGAAGGAGGCAGTGGAGGACAACTTGACACATTTGCGTGGCTGACCCATGAATCAGGTGCCAAAAGCACATGGGCAGAATATAATCTCTTGATACTTTCACCATGTCTGCTACCATCATCTAATACCTATGAAATGTGCTTTAGATATCATGTATTTTGGTTCAAATTATTGAAAACAAGTCACTGTGGCCTGAATACAATACAATACAATATAATGAGCAGCAAACATAGTTGAAACTAAGATGCACACCATGTACCATACGTATGAGTGGTTATTGATTTCACTTATAAGAAGATCTGCAAACATGTATGGCACACATAAATGTTTGATACATCAAAACTCCAATAATTCTGAGGTCCTGGACAGTCCCCATCAGGAGTGGTTTCTACACTGCATGAAATGGGAAGTCACTTCAGGTTTTGAGCAGAATGACCATGACAAAAGAGAGACAAAGCCCAAATAAACACAATCAGAAATACAAAAGATCAAATCACAATTGTCCCTGAAGAAATACAAAAGATTATCAGAGATTTCTATGTATACCTTCATGGAAACAAACTTGATAACCTAAATGAAATGGAGGACTTTCTGACATTACACAACCTTCCTATGTTGAAAGAAGACATTGATACACTAAATAGACCAAAAACCACCCAGTAAATTGACTCTATCATACAAAAACTACCTACAAGAAAAGCCCTGGGCCAATGGCTTTCCAGCAGAATTCCACAAAATGTACAAGGAGGAACTGATACCAATCCTATTGAAAGCATTCCAGGCAATTGAGAAAGATGGAATTCTCTCCAAATCATTTTATGACACATCACACTGATACCCTAACCGAGTAAAGATCCAACAAAAAAAGGTTAATGTAAGCCAATATCCCTTATGAACACAGATACAAAAATAATCAATAAGATTCTAGCAAATTGGATCCAAACACACATCTCAAAAAAACTTCCATCATTGACCAAGTAGGCTTCATCACCAGAATGCAGGACTGGTTCAACATTCACAAGACCATAAATGTCATTAAATACATCAGCAGATATAAAAACAAGAACCACATGATTATCTCATTTGATGCAGAGAAAGCTTTTGATAAAATCCAGCATCCCTTCTTGATAAAAACTCGCAAACACCTAGGTATAGAAGGACTAAACCTCAAAATAGTAAGTGCCCTTTACAATAAACCCACAGCTAACATATTGCTAAATAGAGAGAAACTGGAACCATTTCCCCTGAAACTGGAACAAGACAAGGCTGCCACTTTCACCCCTTCTGTTCAACCATTTGTTGGAAGTCCTAGCTAGGGCAATTAGACAAAAGAAGGAAATCAGGGGTATTCAAATAAGAAAAGAGAAAGTCAAGTTATCGCTCTTTGCTTATGATATGATCCTATACCTTAAAAATCCAAGAAAATCTGTCAAAAACCTGCTTGCACTGATAAAGGACTTTGGCAAAATCTTTGGGTACAAAATAAATGTGCAAAAGACAATTGCATTCCTATGCAACAACAAGCAGGCAGAGACCCAAAAAAGCACAATCCCATTCGCAATAGCCACAATTAAAATGAAATGCTTCAGCATCTTCCTAATCAGAGAAGTGAAAGACCTTTACAATGAGAAATACAAAACACTACTCAAATAAATCCAAGAAGACACAAACAATTGGAAAAATTTTCCATGCTCATGGTTAGGCAGAATCAACATTGTTAAAATGTCCATCCTATCAAAGGTTATCTATAGAAGCAGTGCAATACCATATGGGCTATTAACTTCATTAAAAGAATGAAGTTATCAACATCATTCTTTTAAGACCTGGGAATGACAACACAGAAATTCAGATGGAAACATAAACGATCACAAATAACCACAACAATCCTTAGCAAAAGAAGCTAAGCAGGAGGTATCACACTTCCAGATTTCAAACTTTACTATAAGCCTTCAGTAATCAAAACAGCCTGGTATTGTATAAGAACAGGCATATAGACAAAGAGAATAGGATAGAGATTCCGGAAGCAAAGTTTCAATTTCTCAACCAACTTATCTTTGACAAAGCCACTAACAACAACCACTGTGGAGAGAAGAATCTATTCAGTATATGGTGCTGGGGAAAGTGGCCAATCTCATGTAGAAGATTGAAACAGGACCCCTACCTATCACCATACACAAGAATTAACTCTAAATGGATCAAAGATCTAAACACAAAACCTCAAATTATAAGAATCTTGGAAAACACAGGAGACATCCTTATGGAAATTGGAATTGACAACCAATTCTTGATCAGATCCCCAAGTACCCATACCATAAGAAATAAGATAAACATGTGGGACCTCATCAAACTGACGAGCTTTTGCAAAGCAAAATAAACCATCAAGAGAGCAGGGAGATAGCCTACAGAAAGGGAAAAAAATATTTGTCAACTATATGTCTGACAAAGGCCTAACATCTAGGATCTACAAGGAACTCAAACACACCGAAAGGAAAAAAAAATCAACCCCATTCAAAAATGAACAAAAGACGTGAATAGATACTCTCAAAAGAAGATATAAGGGCAGCCAACAGACACATGAAAAAGTGCTCATCCTCACTAATCCTCAGAGAAATGCAAATCAAAACCACATTAAGATATCACCTAACCCCAGTAAGAATGGCTATTATTAATGAAAGAAATAACAACAGATGCTGGCGAAGACGTGGAGAAAAAGGAATGCTTCTACTCTGCTGGGAAAAAGCAAACTAGTGCAACCTCTTTGGAGACAGTGGCAATTTCTGAAAGAACTGGAAATTGACCTTCCATATGATGCAGCAATTCCTCTATTGGTAATATATGTGGAAGAACTCAAATCATTCTACAAAAAAGATACCTGCACATGTAAGTTTGTTGCAGCTTTATTCACAATAGCAAAAACATGGAACCAACCATACTGCCCATCGAAGCCTGACTGGATGAAAAAAATGTGGTACATATACACAGTGGAATATTATGCAGCCACAAAGAAGGACAAACATATGGACTTTGCAGCAACTTGGATGGATTTAGAGCCGATCATACTCAGTGATCTACCACAGAACAAAGAACAGAGTACCATATGTTCTCACTCATAAGCGGACCTTGAACAATTTTCATAATACTCTAAGAAAGGGATTGGCAGTAGTGAGAATCTGTCAGGGGAGAAGTGGCAGTTGAGGGAAACTGCTTGGGGAGCTAGGTGCACACCTCATCAACATAATCAACGTTTGTATAACTATCCCTGAATTGTACCCCACATCTTTATAACAAAAAAAGAAGAAGAAAACAAACTTGATTTTAAAATGTATTTATTGTACTTAAAAATTTTGATGATATCTAGTGTGTGCTACATACTGTTCTACTATTTTTTCCTTTATTGTGTAAAGTAGATCTATATCTTTGCCTTCTGGAACTTAATTCCTAGCAAGGGGAGGAAGAAAACATTGTAATGGGCAAAATATATTGTAAAGTCTAAGGTGATCAATAACTTAGACAAAATGGATCAGAATAATGGGACCTGAGAGGGTGGAGCTGCACAGGCTTCAGCTTTAAACAAGAGCTGTGGCAGGCTCGAGACCATCGAGAAGGTGAATTTTGAACAAAGGCCAAAGGAATGGATATCTAGGGAAGAGTGTTTCAGAAGAGGAAGCAACTCTGCAGAAGCCCTCAAGTAGGGCATGCGTGGGAGTTTCCTGTGCTGTCAATCACCAATGGCTTGAGTGTGGTAAACAAGGACAGAGAAGAAGGAGTCTGGAATGTAAGGGCAGAAACGGCAGGTTCTGAGGTCCTGGACAGTCCCCATCAGGAGTGGTTTCTGCACTGCATGAAATGGAAAGTCACTTCAGGTTTTGAGCAGAAACACGAATGATCAGATTTATCCTTTAACTTAATTTTTTTTTAAAGACTGAGTTGTTATATTACCTGTTCAAGGAAAATTAGAAATGATGTTTTAGAAGAAATTAACGACCACTAGAACAATCATATCTAAAGAAACAAGAAGCACAACAGCTTAAAAGTGAGAGACAAGAGAATATTATACAAAAAGGTAAGACATTCACAACACAAACATTTAAAGCATTCGCCATAAGGATAAATAGTTGTAACATTATTCAGCAGTTACAAAATAGAGCAATAAATATGCAATTTTACGTTGTAGAGTAAAAGAATTGTATATACTTATATAGATGATCCCAGAGAACTGCTATATTTTTGTAGATTACATTAATTAAAAATTATAATAAATGACTTTGAAGTATTTTAAATTTTTTTAATAGGTTATAGTTATCAGATGCCTTTTTTTGTTTTTTTGAGGAAGATAAGGAATAAATTGTGAAGCATTAAAAATTTTTTTAGCAAAACCACTCAAATGGAAAATTTTTCAACACTTAAATGTGTAAATTTTAGTTTCCTTAAAATTTTATTTTCTTGAAAAATACAGTCTCTGACGGCAAAAGATAAATAAAGTATTAACATATCACTTTATGCTGGGCAGATATGCTCCACACGAACTTAAAGAGGAAGAATAAAAATGATATGGATTGGCTTATTTCTATTTCTGTCAAGTAAATGATTAGGTGAAATGAGAGCTTTCCATTTCAATGTGTAGGGAGAGAAAGAAGTAAATCAGAATGAACATTCCTGTAAGAAGAGTTTTCCTTTCCATTTTAAGCATTTCCTATCATCTGAACTACAAATTTGGATGATGTACAAAATGTTTCAATGACTCCATATTTCTTTAAAACCCAAACTGCCATTCCGTAAGAATCATATGTTCTTGAATATCTTGCTCAGAAATAAGTCACACCTAGCACCAGCAATGGCAGTGTCTCTTTTAACCTTGAGTCAAACTTCAGTTAATGCTAACGAGGCACTTAGAAGAAGCTAGTCCATTTTTGCACCTTTTTTTATTTAATCCTTTAAATACAACAATTTCTTTGGAAGCTTATCCACATGCCAGATTTGAAATGGTTGCGTTCATTCATTTTAGCTATTGGTTCACCCATTTTCTCATAATTCAAAAATAACTGAAAGGATTATTTTTCTAAGAGCTCTCCAACAGAAGCACCTATCACGTAGATGAAGTGTGGAAACATGAAATTCTAAAGCCAGAAGGGTTATGAATGTCCAAAGCCTGGAGCACATAGGATTATAAAGGCAGTTTGAGTTCACGCTTTTTATAGTGCTTGCTACTGTAAACACTATGTTTGACACCCCAGATGTATTTCCTGTTCTGTCCAAACCTATGCTGTTTGGACTCATATTAACAAGACAATCATTATTATTTTTTTTTCTGTAAAAATGTAGTGAAAACTAAAGGAAAGTAACAACATAATCTAAGAAAAGGACAGAGTGCAAAAATTTAGTCACTTTTTTGTTCTACAGAGCAGATTTTCTATTCATGAGGTAATTTGCTCTTCTTTCATATATACAAATTCTAATGGTTAGTGAAAATTGCTCTTGGAAATCATTTTCATTTAACTCAAAGGACATTCTTTTTAATTGTGGTACTAAGTCAGCAAAGATAACCTGCCAGCTTTAGTTATCTCACTTGCAATTAAAGATTTACTCCCAAATCCAAGTCTGTCATGATGTAACATTGACAGAAAGATGGGGCCCCTTTTCATGTATCTCCCTATAAGCAGGTTCAGTCCCCTGAATGTGTGGCCTCTTAATAAACAAAGATTTATTTTTCTCTCTTACACAACAGCATCTGCAGTATTTCTGCTATGGCTCTGGGGCAGTGACACTTGTATGGCAGGTAATTTCAGTTTCTCCCATAACAAATATATCATTAATTTTGCATTTTTCAAGGAAGACTAGAGTCCCAGTAGGTCCAATTAAGTGCACTTCCTTGTAGGAAAGTTTCCCATGTTCTCCCAGTTCTGCTGTTTCCCCCACTATGCTGTAACTTCAAGGGATATTGTGAAGTGAACCACAACGTGGTAAAGGCTGGGTTGACCTTATGGATGGGCAAGTAGAAACAGGAATTATGCAGAGAGAGGAAAGAGATGGTCATCTTGTGCTTAAAGGTCACACCATTGCTGTATCATGCTATTTAAAACTCAAAATTAATTTAGATTTCTTAAACCTTCTACTGGAAGAGTGCCTATAAAGTAAAATACCTCTGAGAGTGCTAGGACCATAAAGTTAGAATAAATGTATCTCAAATGATTCCTAGAAATGTCCACTGGAATAGAACAGAACAATTTAGGCTTGGATAGGGCTGAGGAAAGTCACCTGTGATACTACTGTCTAAGCATGTGGGAACTTCAGGAGAATGAGGCTGGAAACCACCACAAACCAGGATCGAAGCAAATTCCGTCCATGTCAACACTTGCCAGAGTCAAGGTGTTGGGTCACCAAAAGCAGTCTGGTTCAAATCTAGCTGCTACCAAAGGATAGGTGACATAATTCTGGTGAATCATAAAAGGAATAGATTGTCTACTATAAGAAATTCTCAAATTATCACTTCCTGACTCAAAGCATTGCCCCAAATTATTTATTCATTGACTCATTTGCTCACATATTCAAATGTTACTATGTAGACCATGCCTGAAGTTGTGGTAACCCTTGAAGGATGTAGAAAGGAAAAGAACATGACATTTTTGCTCAAGAAATTCACATTTCAGTAGGAGAGATAAAGAAAATAAAAGATTATAATATGAAGTAGAAGGTGATTGAGAGCAATACAAAATGCTCTGATAGTGCATAACATGGAGGAGGGATTCTTGATCAGGAAACAGAAAATTTTCTTCATGGAGAAGGTGGCGTTTGAAGTGAATTGTGAAGGCAGACACATTTCAATAGGGAATGCTGGAAGCAGCAATGCTCACTGCATATGGAATGAATAAGTAAATATTGATGTCTGGTAGAAGCATATAGTGTCAGTGATGTGGAGTTTACTTTCAGATTTGCTATCTTCTTTTGGGCATACTGCGTAACCTTTTTGAGCCTCAGTTCCATCATCTACAAAGTATGAGTATTGCTAGAAAGACTAGGTTAGCTTTGAATTCTTTCTATCACTATAATTATGTGAAATTGTGGGGTCCATGTTTAGTTACTAAGTTTCCCAAGGGGAAACTTACAACTGCTGGTAATATTTACTGCAGTGGCTGAACTCTGCAGTGATCACCTGGCCAACCAGCATTCGACTTCATTACCCTCCACTTCATTAGAAGTTTGGGAAGATTCATTTCATCTCTCAAATCCTAGAGTATACCCCGCTTTCCCGTTGTGCTTTTTATTATCAAGGTTGTTTCTCCATTGTTTTATCTACCTCAGTCCTAAGTAAAGACTAAGCATTACTATGGCCATAGAAATTAGTTAAAGGTACAACACCTGCAGGTTGTCTAGTGAGAGCAAAACTAGGACATTTGTTCGACAATCAAGGACAGTGGTCACTTTTCTCACACTGGGTGTACAAAAGAAGCTGGAAGCTATTGTGACCACCAGGAAAGCCTCGTGGCACTAAAGGAAAGGGATGGAAATACAAAGAAATAAAGAAATATGGAGACAGAGCTCTGCTTCAACTTTGACTAAGGTACAATCTACTCCAGGTCTTTTTCACGTATGAGCCAATAAATGTCCCTCACTGTTTATGACAGATGAGTTTGGTTTTTCACATTTAACAACTTTGCTAAACCACTAAGGCATTTAAAAATTTTTTCAAACTAAAGTAGTTTTTTCTAAACTACGTTACTCAACAAATAAAGTACTAACCTATAAACTCAAACACACATTCTCAGTTTAAAGAGCTTACAAAAACTTACCTGGCAAAATTTCCAACCCAAAATCTATGGCTACTTCTCTCTGAAGCAAGAAGCATGGTAAACTTTACAGGCTCGATGGCTCAGCCTGCAATCCCGCACCTTTGGGAGGCTGAGGTGAGTGGATTGCCTGAGCCCGTGGGTTCAAGACCCGCCTGGGCAACTTGGCAAGACTGCATCTCTACAATAAATCAAAAATGAGCCGGGCGTGGTAGCGCGTGCCTGTAGTTCCAGCTACTTGGAAGGTGGAGGCAGAAGGCTCGCCGGAGCCCAGCAGGTCAAGGCTGCGGTGGCCAGGAGCGGCCACTGCACTCCAGTCTGGGCGACAGAGTGAGACTCCAACTCAAAAAAGAAAAACAAAACAAAACAAAACAAAACAAAAAGAACTTTAATATATTTTGGAGGATGAAAAGCAAAACACATTTTGTCTGGAGGCTTTCCATCACTTTAGTACCATTTTAGTCCAGAATATTTTTGTTGTTGTCCTTGCTTCCATCTCTTTTAAATTTCAATTCCAGCTCTTCTGTCAGGGAGTGCAAGTGTTTTCAAGAATTAAAAAGCATAAGGAATGAACTTGACAGTCATCTACACCACATTCCTCTTTTGCACATGAGGCACCTAAAACTCTAATTGGTTAGCAATCTACCTGGGATGGTCAGTGTCTGGTGGCACAGAGACCTGGGGTAAGCATCTTCCCAGTTCAGTTCAGACACCCTCTGCTTCCTTCCAGCTGCGGAATACTAGGACACATCTCCCACATCTGTTAGCAGTTGACACTACCATCCAGGTACACACACACTTGTGCCAACTAGTTCATTTCTTTTGTTACTCACCTGGAGTCCCTTTTCCAACTCCGATTTGACAAATCAAAAGGAAGCATTGAGAGTCACCCAAACCCTCCCAACAAGCTTGCTCTTCCATTTCTGGCTGAAGTGGGACTGCGTTCAGAGCCCAGCCTCCTGGCCGAGGGTCCGTTTCTCACTTCCATTCTCTTAGGCTCATGTAGTGAATAGCATGCCTTAAACAGATGTTTCCCTAAGGTTTCGTGATAGACAAATCTAGTTTTACTCTTAGAATAATCGGAACTGGCATCCAATTCCTGAACAAAACCCCAAACCCACAGGTCATAAGAGAGAAGATAGACAAGTGGGACCTTGTTAAACTGACAAGCTTCTGCAAAGCCAAAGAAACCATCAAGAGGGCAGGGAGACAGCCTACAAACTGGGAAAAAGGATTTGCCAACTCCAGGTCTGATGAAGGCTTAACATCTTGGATCTACAAGGAACTCAAACGTGCTGAAAAGAAAAAAACAAACAGCCCCATTATAAAATGGGCAAAAGATATGAACAGACACTTCACAAAGGAAGACATCGAGCAGCCAACAGACACATGAAGAAATGTTCAACCTCACTAATCATCAGGGAGATGCAAATCAAAACCACACTGAGATACCACCTAACTCCAGTCAGAATGGCAATTATCAACAACTCAAAAAATAACAGCTGCTGGAGAGGGTGTGGTGAAAAGGGAACACTTCTACACTGTTGGTGGGAGTGTAAACTAGTGCAACCTCTGTGGAAAGCAGTGTGGCGATTCCTAAAAGCTCTAAATATCAACCTCCCATATGACCCCACAAACCCCCTACTGGGATATATCCTGAAGAACTCAAATCACTCTATAAAAAAGATACCTGCACACGTATGTTTATCGCAGCATTGTTCACAATAGCAAGAACCTGGAAGCAACTATGCTGCTCATCAAAAGAGGACTGGATTAAAAAAATGTGGTACATATACACGATGGAACACTACACAGCCATAAAAAGGAACAAAATCATGAATTTCGCAGCAACCTGGATGGAACTAGAGTCTATAATACTGAGTGACCTCTCACAGAAACAAAGATCTGAGTATCACATGTTCTCACTCATATAATGGACCTTTAACATCCAAAGTAATAGTATAAGAAAATGACTGACAGTAGTGGGAAACTATGGCGGGGGGAGGTGTGATTAACGGTAGCAAATATCTGTCTGGGGACGGGGAAACACCTCTTATCAACAGGGTACCTGAATGAAACATATTTGTATACCTAACACTTAACTGTACCCCACAAAACCGTAATAAAAAATATTAATTATGAAAAAAAAAGAATAATCAAAGTATAGAATTTTGGCTCTTTGGAAAAGCCCCAAAATTATTTAAATGAAAACTTTCCCCCAATGAATTGCAATGCCATCCTATGTAACAAATGTCCTCTCATTTCTATGGGAATAGGTAAAGTGTCATGAAACTGAACACTAAAGAAATGCTAATTCTTGGCAACAATTCTCTCTCTCTTTTTTACTACAGTACTTGTTATATATTAAAAACAGGGAAATATTTAAAGCACAACATCTCTCTTGAAAGCTACATTACTGTAACATTTATGAACTACATATAAATGCCTTTTTTGAATTATGCAAAATTAGTATAAATAACTGCACACTGAAATATGGTTGCATATGAAATAGTATTTCTCTTGTCTAGTGTTCATTTTTAATGAGTGAATTTTCTATAACGTATCCAGGAGGAAATTCCTTGATCATATATTAGTCTGCTATATTTATGCCTTGTTTGGTGGGAGTGTTTTAATCACATGTCATATTTTAGTACATACAAAATTTCCATTGTCTAATTTGAGCTTTTGGATGTCCAAACTGTTCTTTCCTCATGACCAGAAGTAAGTACTAGATATTGTGAGTTCTGAGATAGAAGTGTTCAACTGTGCACATTTCACACAATATTCTGAAATATCTACAGAGTTTTGAGAAATTACTTACACATTTGATCGACCTATTATAATCATGTGGGCACTTACAATGAGAAAAAATTCTTTTTTGTTGGTTTAATTATCTTTTCTAGCTGTGATTATTAATGAGTAGTGGTTAATTGCTTTAGAATTTATTGAAGACCATAATCATATATTAGATACAAGTTGAAATAAACAGACTTGCACACTCCAATTTACTATAAACAAGGAGATATAATGATGCATTGCAGATAGAATGAATGGTCTTTAGTACCAAAGACACTTGGGTTCAAATCATAGTCATAACGTTTATTTACTGATATTTTGGGCACGTCACTAAACTATTCTGGCCCTCCGCTTCCTCATATGCAAAAGGTAAATAATGGTATTTACTCCTCAAAATGTCCTCTTGGGAATTAGAAATAATACATGTACATTAAAGGAAGGAAAGTTAACAAAGTATAAGTACTAGCAGCTTGGGAGTGAGAAATAATACTCTTTCCTTTCACAAAAATAGTTTAATGGACTCAACTCGGATCCATAAAAGTCGTATTCGTTTTTTATCAGAACTTTGAGAAGGAAATTCACTTTCACTTTTACCATGACATTCGTCATTAAAAACACATTGGCGGTGTCACCTGCCTCAGTAATCAAAGAGGACTAACAGCAACAAGTAAAATTATCTAACAGAAAAATCAGTCAGCACTTGTGATTTCTTCCTTGTCATATGCTAGCAAGGCCTCAGCTACTTAGAGCCTCATCACATCTTACCTTCTCCCGGTGAAGAAGTTTTTATGAACAAACACACTTAAAGCAGATATAATGTCAAGCCAAGAAGAGAAGTTATTTACATTCACTGGTGAAAACAGTAGAATTTGATACAACTACAAAGATAAACAAGTTAGCTTATAAACTGAGAATGCCAGTGGTTTTGGTCCCTTTCTCATTTGTATTGAAGCAGCATTTTACACAATTGTAGTGCTGTGTTATAATTTATCACCTGCCACTTGAAGACCTCTTGTCTTTGGATTAGTATGGTGTTTGATACAGCTTTGTAGAAATGTTGTTTTCAGCTTCAGGAAACGTCATATGTGCTTAAAGCTAGTTGCAAAAGAAGAGAATGAATTGGTTTTGTTCCCTTACATTTTTGCTGGTTAGTCAGCTGTGCAATGTCCATTTTATATAGTCCTGCTTTTATCTCTCCTTCAGATTGCTTAACCACGTTGTTGGCTATAGAGAAGAGCATGTCATGTTAAACAAATGCAGAATTAAAAAGTATCATGAGAAAATTTTAGTTTCACCACTGTTGGGCTGAGATCATGCCACAGTGAGATACAAAGCAGTGTATAATAAGAAAAGTCACTTAAACATGGGGAAGTTATTAATAAATGAGGAGAAAAGTGTGCATGAAAAGGCTGTGCGTTGTGGATTCTGTGTTTCCAGATACAAGGTTTATTACCCGTGTAATTGCTCTACCATATAGAATACACATTTGAGTAAATGTAAATTATTACAAAATTCTATACAGTACAGTCTCTTTGTAATTTCTCAACACTGACTGGTTTCCATCTGGAGAAAGATCCTGGCTCCTCTTATGGAGGAGTGAACCGCCTGGAGCCAGGCTCAAGTCTTGAGCATCACAACCCCCCCCGTTTACTCCTTAACAATGGACTACGTGGATACCGGGGAGGGTTGTGGGTGGTAAGACTAAAAATAAGAGCAAGAGGATATCAAGATGCAAACAAGCTACTTGAAAAAGGGAGTTGTAAGCTGTTTACTGCCACTGGTACTACTGCTGTTGCAGTAGCCTCTGCTGCTACTGATAACACAAACAAGAGTACAGGTGTCTCATTCCAAAGAGCTGGCTTGCAAGTGCACTTTAAAAGAAACAGAACCTTTCCTTTAGTAAAATATAGGCTTGAGCAAGTTGCTTAGTATGTGAAACACTGCCCCATTGTCTGTGAAATGTGTGTAGTAGCTACCCCATGGAAAGTTTTTAAAGGTTAAATGAGATATGTATGGGAAGTATTTGGTATTACACCTGGAACAACATAAGAACTCAATGAATAGGAACTATCTCTTGTTCTACTCATGTTAGTTTTATTATTGGCAGCATAATGACGTACTTCTAAAGCCTCTACATCCAAATAGGTCACAGTTTCATTAGGGGATTAAGATTATGCAGACATGCCGAAAGCATAATCATACCAGACATATATATGTGATTATTACAAATGAATTCCAAACCACTTGCGCTGAAGATACTATTTTCATATACCCTTTTTGCTTCGAAAAAGCATAGCGTTAACATGACATTCTTGTTCATAAAAAGATCAGAGAGAAAGAAGAAAAACATGTTTTTCCCTATTTTAATTTCCATGATGGGTGTTAGACCCATTTCTCCTATGTGTCCATAGTGGAGATGTCTAAATATAAAACATTTTCAAAAGCCATAAACATAATCTAATCTAAGAGTTAATACCCCAAAAAAGAAAACAAAGATCAAAGTAGCTGAATAAAATATCAAAATATTGGTAAACTTGTCATGTATTATACGCATTCTCTTTGTAGCTTTTAAAATACAGATAGTTGTTGAGTTTGTCTGGTTGGCTGTCCATTGTCTTTGTTGACACAAATAATTAGAACTTGCCATGACCATAACTTTGGTTCCTAACTTCATGGTGATAATAGCCATGGCCCCTGACAGGATCTCTTTGATTTGGACTGACAGTCACTGTAACTGGATGCTTGCTCTGGGCAAATGGACATTGATGGGCTCCAGGTGTATCTGCTGGATTGGAGGCAATTTTGAACTGCTGAGCAGGAAATGATCTTCTCATTCAATGAATAGTTAGGACAGTGGGGGACAGGCGATGGCAGAACACATCTTATGGACAGGTCATTGTTGAATTTGAGACAGAAAGGGGAAGGCTTTGTGGTTGTCACACACTTGAGCTCATTCTGACCCAAACAAGTATCTAGAGGAAATAATCAGGATCCAGGTGTGGGATCGCATCTGTTGTCCTAAGTGCCAATCAGACATTTTAGCTGAAAATTTCTCTGCAATGATGGAGAATAATGGCTTCAATATTTTACATGGGGCATTTCCCCTTAGTTATTATGTACGATGGCTGAAGGAGTAGAAAATTAAATGTGATTAGAGGAATGAAAATATGGTGGCACAAAGCTTTGGCTTTGTTCTCCAACTTTCTCATTTTCGTGATATAATTATACACATTCTATCTAAAAATGTAAAGGTGAAGGAATGTAGATGTCATTATTTTTCATATTGATTAGATGAACTTCTTAAGAGGTTTGTAAGAAATCTGACACACTATTGAGGAAGTTTATTAATACACCTGATAAAAATGTGGATCAAATACCTTCCTTGTCTCATTTTGACTATTTCATTTATTTGTTTTTGTCTTGGGAGAAGGGTGGGAATAGAGTTGATGGAAGGGTCTTATCAGTAGGAACAGAAGAAGGAGGAATGTCAAATGTGAAATGTGAAAACTATTTTTTTTTTAATTTTGAAGAAAACTGCATAATGCAGTATGTTAAGCATCAGTTTCCCACTGGGCTAAAGCTACCCAGTAATTATGTGTTGCAAAAAAATCCATAAAATCATTAGAGTTGACTCTTTCTAGGCCAAATTTCTTTTAAAATATATTTTTTCAAAAAGACATGGAATTTATTTATCAAAAAGTGTATTTATTCTTACATGTTTAAACTTCAGTTGCCTTCAAAGTACTCTGTTTGATGCAATATACCTATCAAGACGCTTGATAGGTCTTGACAGTTTTCAATAGCTTGTGAGCTCACCAACTTTGATGCCTCTTAGTGCTTCTGCTGCTTTTTGTTTTACCTCTTCCACATCGTCAAAATCTTCCCCTTTGAGGATTTTTTCTTTTTTCTTTTTTTTTAAGAAAGTGTTTGGCAGTAATGGGAAACTGTCAGGGGAGGGAGGTGGGATTGGCAGTTGAAGGAAACTGCTAGGGGAGGGAGGGGAATACCTCATCAACAAGGGTAACTGCATGATCAATGTTTGTGTACCTAACCCTGAATTGTACCCCCACATCTTTATAATAAAAAATTAAAATATTTTGGCTCCATTTTATATAAAAATAATATGCCAATGTATTACTATGAAGAAATCTGAACTCTGAATATAATAAGTAAGGTTTTTGTTTGAAAGTTTGTATAAAGAATATAAATAATTATATCAGCTTTAAAGATGAGCCAAAGATCTAAAAAGTGGCTCAGAGATCTCTGCGTACTTTACTTGGGACATAGCAGGACAGCAGTGATATGCCACACAATTTGGGGATAAGATTGGGAAAGTACTAACACAAGCAAAATATTTGAGTGCTGATAAATGTGCAAAGAGTGAGAGTTTGTAAGTCTTCGTTACGAGTGCACAGTCAAAAAATGGGGTCCCAATGTAAGGATGCCAAGGTGAAATACTGCTGGTATCCCCAGAGGGGTATTGGTCCATAGGGAGTCTTCAAACTTGTACAAGGACTGGGGCCCATTGCCACCACCCTCACCATCACCACCATCATCGTTATTTTATCATAGAGATGTGAGGGACAAGTAAGGGTTCACTGCACAAGTAGACTGCAAGCCGCTGAAGTTGGGGCTTCCAGAAGGCCTTCGTGGCCCCTGGCAAAGGACCAGGCACCCTCTGTGTTGATACATCCTCTCCTCTCGCTCCCTCCCCTAGGCAGTGTCCAGTAACTGCCAGTCCCACTTTTGTGCTAATGTGATTCACGTTCAGGCGAGTGAAAACATGCAGTATTCTGTTCTTTGTTTCTGCGATAGGTCATTAAGCACGACGGGTTCCGACCCCATCCAATTTGCTGCCAAGTTCATGATTTTGTTCTTTACAGCTGAATAATACTCCATCGTGGATATGTACCATACTTTCTTTGTCCGCTCCACTTTTGATGGTTGGTTGGTAGGGTTGGCGCTATATTTTTACTATCGTAAATAATGCAACTGTAAACTTGTGTGTTACTGCACCTCTAGCACTGTGCGATGTGGGAGAGGTCGTATCTTCTGGGATGAAAGACTGGATTCCATCGAGAGCGATCAGGACCCTGGGATTGTATAGCAACGGCCAAAATAATGATTCATACCTCTTGAATTAGTTTGGGTTTCATTTAGATTACCACGAATAGATCAGGGAGTTCTGCTCAACAGAAATGCACATTCTTACCCATGCTGCAGTAATAATTTAAGAAACTGATATCCCAAATAAACAGTTAACCTTTTGTGAGATTGAATATTGTAGATCAGTCCTATAAGTCTGATGCATAAAACTTGGGATAAGACAGTGAATCTTGATTGCCCAGAAGAGATACAATGACCTAAACAAACACTGATCCTTGTAGAGACTGCTGGTTTATCATTTACAAGTTCCTAACTGTAATACATCATCAGTAATTAGAGAGACTCATATTTCATATTATATGCACAAGCAACCGAATGAAGCCAAAAATTATTTTTTAAAAGGAAGCATATGTCGGTTATTTATTGCTTTTGTTATAAAATCCCCCTAAAAGGGTGGCATGAAAAAGCAATGATTTGTTCTTTCCCGTAATTCTGCACATGGGCCGTTTGGGCAGTTCTTCTGCTGGTCTAACTCGGATTCACTTGTACAACGGCAGTTACCTGACGGCTTGAGGTGAGTAGAGGGCCCAGGGAGGCTTCACCCACTCATCTGGCCATCTGGGCTATCTGTTGTTTGGGACTCTTCAGTCTCCTCAGTATGGTCTCCCACCACATACTACTGGTCTCAGCAACTCAAAAGGCCCGCCCTGGACGAAGGAGCTGGAGAAACACGCCTCACCTACTGGTGGCAGAAACAGCAGGACCACATTGCAAAGTGGCCCGACTGCAGCCCTGCTCTCTCTGTTGGAGGCTCGGTTCGTCCAGACTTTCCCATGCCTTCCGCTGTGCATTCCCATGGTGCCTTCCCCTGCCTGACCACCCTTTGCTCAACACTTCACGAAGGATGCCTGTGAGAACTTCGCATCTTACAGCAGAGGGAACGGAGGCTGTTGTTGCAGCAGTGATTGAAGAGTGGTCTTCCTTGTTGTGTTGTTTCAAATCCAAACATCTCTCCTTAAAAAGGGGTGGGGGATCATGGGTGTGTATTGATCTTCACATAGCACAAAATCAGCCAAATGGGTCAAAGACCTAAGAAACTCTAAAATAAATTTTATAAAGAAAGACTATGGAACGAAATTTTTATTTTATTTTATTTTATTTATTTTTGTTGAGTTGGAGTCTCACTCCGTCACCCAGACTGGAGTGCAGTGGCCGCTCCCAGTCACCGCAGCCTCGACCTGCTGGGCTCCGGCGATCCTTCCGCCTCCGCCTTCCAAGTAGCCGGAATTACAGGCGTGCGCTATCTCGCCCGGCTGATTTTTTGATTTATTGTAGAGATGAGGTCTCGCTGCCCAGGCGGGTCTCGAACCCGCGGGCTCAGGCAATCCACTGACCTCAGCCTCCCAAAGCACGGGATTGGAGGCTGAGCCACCAAGTCCGGCTGAAATATTTATTTTAAATCTAAAATAAGAAAGTTGCACTGAATTGCATTTATATCCAACATGGCTTCTGTGCAAACCTCAGAGCACAAATAATAACCTCAGCTAACTTGTTTTGCAGCATAAACGTTTCCCAACTCTAAATCAAAACTGCTTTTCTTTGTCCATTTAAAGTTAATTTTTGTGTACAGTGAAAGGCAGGGGTCCTGTTTCAATCTTCTGCATGTGGTCAGCCAGTTTTCCCAGCACCATTTACCGAGTAGGTTCTCCTTTCCCCAGTTGTTGTTGTTGGCGACTTTGTCAAAGATGAGTTGGTTGAGGAATTGAGGCTTTGCTTCCAGAATCTCTATCCTGTTCCTTTGGTCTATGTGCCTGTTCTTGTACCAATACTGGGCTGTTTGGATTCTTATAGTAAATTTTGAAGTCTGGAAGTGACCCAGCAATTCCCCTATTGGGAACATACCCGAGGAACTCAAATTATTCTATGAAAAAGATACCTGCACACATATGTTTGTTGTAGCTCTATTCACAACAGCAAAAACATGGAACCAACCACGTTGCCCATCGAAGCTGGACTGGATAAAAAAATGTGGTACATATACACAATGGAATATTATGCAGTCATAAAAAAGGACAGATATATGGACTTTGCAGCAACTTGGATGGATTTGGAGATGATCATACTCAGTGATTTATCACAGAAACAAAGAACTGAGTTCCACATGTTCTCACTCATAAGCCGACCTTGAACAATTATAATGCTATAAGAAAGCTATTGGCAGTAGTGGGAAACTGTCGGGGGAAGAGGGGGTGGGACTGGCAGTTGAGGGAAACTGCTAGGGGAGGGAGGGTCATCCCTCATCAACCTGCATGATCAATGTTCATACACCTAACCCTGAATTGCACCCCACATCTCTATAATAAATAATTTTTTTGAAAAAAAATCTGCTTTTCTAGTTTGCATTAGGAAAAAAAATCAAAGTAGTTTTGCTTTCCATGATATGGTGGAGCAAAATGCTTTTTCAAATCATTTTACACATGAGAAAATAGGAAAATGACCATTTTTGCTTAAATTGGAAGAACAATATGAAAGTAAGACAAGTATTAACAATATTTCCAACAAACAAGAAATATTAGGTACAAGAAAATGTCTTAACGATCGCTGCAAAGGAAACTGATGGCTGCGGAGACTCCCAGGCTCCTGGACAGCTTCTGCCGTTCTGTCCTCAGACTAAACCAAGGGGCTGTTAGGCCACTGGCAAGTGGCTGCTCGTGTCCTGCTGTGGCTTTCCTTTAACCAGTCAGTCACAATCCTCCTTGGGACCACATGCATGTCCATGCAGCTCCCCTGGCGAGTCCATGCTGACCCGTCCCGGTGTTCCCGAAGGAGCGCCCAGTCAGTCCGGGGCCCCTGCCACCCTCACCTCTGGCTTCAGGTGCCCGGGCCTCTCGGCCCTGGTCACGCCGTCTCCGTTTCCAGTTGCTCAGCTCCTAGGCATCTCTCACATCTTGCTCACTACTAACACTCACTACTAGATGCTACCCACTGTTACAGGCTACGTTGACCTTCCCTTTCCCTATTTACCTCTGGAATTTGGACTGAACACACACCAACAATAATTTTTTTTTTTTTTGAGTTGAAGTCTCACTCTGTCACCCAGACTGGAGTGCAGCGGGCGCTCCCGGCCACCGCAGCCTCGACCCGCAGGGCTCCGGCGATCCTTCCACCTCAGCCTTCCGAGTAGCCGGAATTACAGACGTGTGCTACCATGCCCGGCTGATTTTTTGATTTATTGTAGAGATGAGGTCTCGCTGCCCAGGCGGGTCTCGAACCCGCGGGCTCAAGCAATCCACTCACCTCAGCCTCCCAAAGGCGCGGGATGACAGGCTGAGCCACCGAGCCTGGCCAACAATAATTTTTAATAGGAAAACAGCAGCAGCTGCTAGACTGGGAACATTTTATATGCCAGTGCAGTAGCTGTCGTCATATTCTGATTTCCTGGTTCCTGTTCTTCCTCCCGAGCAGGGTCCCCATGTTTTACTGAGCAAAGACCCACTGTGTGTAGTCTTGATGGAGGAAAATGTTGAACTCCTGTCTTCCATACTAAGCCAAGTGTCCTGAGCTTCCTCTTCTTATTCCAGAATCCCTCAGGGAAGAAGCACATGCGCTGCATCTAGAGCAAGCGATTCAAGGTTAACAGAATGGCCAGAAGTTATTCACCCCAGTGGTGGCGGTCACTGGATTATGTTCTCAGCATCCTGTCTAAGCCTTTTTAGACTGCGGTCCTGCTTCTTGTCTTTCTGGAGCTTCTTGGGTTCTTGTCATTCCTATATCTGCACTGGACATTCATTCTGTGAGGCACCTGCAACTTTTAAATAAATTCATTTTCTTCAATTAGACTGACCGTCTTTTCGTTATTTGTAGCACAGTGTCCGATATAGCCAAGCACAGTAGATATGTAGCACATGAAATCTCAGATCTTAGACGTAGACCAGAGAACAGCTACATTTTTGCTACTTATAACCACACCTAACGGCTATGCTTTTCAGATGGCAGAAACCAATCTTAGAAGTTCAGGGAAACAGAGTCATTGCAGTGCTTCTTCAGTCTCACAGGAACACTTCAGTTTCTTCAGAAACTAGGACTGCTTCTAGTTTCTGGGCTTTAAGAGACATAGACTGGTCAGAGGAATCTCTTTCTCAGTAGTTGTCACCTATCCATGTTGGCATCTGTCATTGTGCTGGTTTTCTTTCACCTCTATAGCCATTGCTGTTGGCTGAGTTATGTCCTCCGCAGATTTTCATGTTGAAGTCCTCAACCCTGGTAGCTCAGAATGTGACTGTTTTTGGAGACAGGGCCTGTCAAAAAAGATAATTAAGTTAAAAATTTGAACTTTGTGGTGTGCCCAGATCTAATCTAGCCTAAATAAAGGCTGTTAGGACACACAGAGGCTGTCCACGCACAGAGGAAAGGCCACATGCGGAGACAGAGAGGGGCAGTCCAAGCCAAGGAGAGAGGCCTCAGGAAAAACCCAGCCTGCCAGCAACTTGATCTTGGATGTCCAGCCTCCAGAACTGTGAGAAGGTGAGCATGCCACTTACACCGTGAATGCAGCCACTGTCCTCCGCAGCCATTGTTTTCTTTCCAGACCTCGGCGTCTGTCCGTCGGGACGGCCTTCATGTGCTTCCTCCGGCCTCCCGGACAATTCCAGCTTCCTCTAAGACTCGTCTTCGTACACACTGCCTTACAGAGTTCCCTCAGACATTGCACTGTTTTGCTTGGCTCAGGCATGAATGCGTACTGTGTCCTCCATCCTGAGCATGTGCATTTTCTGAATCCATACTTAGATCCACAGTCAGACTGATGACTGACACTTTTCTAAATTTTGGGTCCAGTTGACTGCTTGGGAAGACTCCCTAATTATTTCAGGATCTTGTCTCCAGCTTAGGCATCTTAGTATGGATTGGTGAATGAGGGATATTGGATCTGAAGTTCACGATACGATCACAGCTACTTTACACCGATGCCTTCAGGTCACATGTTTTGCCGGTTTTATTTACACAAAATACATATAAAATTTATATAAAATAACTAATGTACACATATAGTGATTTTTTTATATCAAATTGTGAACATTCTTGAAACTTTTATATTACCAGGTTGGGGAAAAATTGACTGTGATATAAAGTATTGGTCTAAGTGACCACTTAATAAATATTTCTCTAATAACTGACACAGAACATAACAAATATCAATTCACCATCTGCTGAAGTTAAAGATGATTTGTTAACTTTGTTTCACTTTTGGTTTTAGAACTAAATATGAAGTTTTCACAAAGTGGGGGGAAAAATAACCTGATTTTTCAGCTGAGAAATGAGTAAAACATTGCCAGATAGCTAACATCTGGTATCATTTAAGTCTGGTCTGGACAGGGAAAAAAATAAAGATGATCCCAGTGGGAGCAGCCCTGTGGTTGTAGGAAAAAGATGACATGGCAGGTCTTCTTAGCGATTAAAAATCTTCCATGTTCACGCAGCCCCAGCACAAACAGAGCATTCCTCTTCACTTGGCTTTGCATTTCATTGTCTAGCATACACACTCTCCAGGCAAAAAGCTAGAATTTGATTTTCCCTGAGGATGACATGACATAAAGTGACCTCAACTCTTCCAACCCTTTAGCAAGCCAGCCCCCCAAATCAAAGCGCATTGGATGCAAATAAGGAAGTGGGTGATTGTTCTCCTTTTCAGGAAATTAAGAAAAAAATTACGCCCCTTTAAGGTCAGTGTATGTGATTACTGGCTGGGAGCACAGATGTTATAAGAAGTATCTCCCTTATAAATCAGTGTGAACTGAATACTGTTTGTTTGCCTTTTCAGCATTGTGAAGGGACCAGAACTCAGTGTTATCTGCAATGGCGCCACGTCTGCCATCACAGAAACATACATTTCATATATGTCTGCTGACAGTCACCTCATCGGAGTTGTATGAACCCAAGACCACAAGATGAAGTATCAAGACCTTGGCCTTGCAACATGAGCTGCTTCAATTGCCCCTCAGTTTAATCTAGGCTCATTCACGAGCACTGTCACTGAAGCCAGCCTACTTAATGGCTCCTGTGTGCAATTACACTACTGTTCTTGGTTATCTATGACTATACGAAAAATCTATGAGTTATAAACTTCTTAATGTAGTTACAATATTGGTACTAAAATTTAAACGAAGGCACTAAGGCTGGAAGTTGACTAGCTGTAGACATGAGTCCATCTCTTGGGGAAAGCTAGATGATGATAGTCAAAATGTCTAATATATGTGACAAAAACAGAATTATTACCTTTATCTAGGAAATATATTTCCTATGACTAATATCCCCAGTAATTTAGGATCTATATTCCTAAGTGATCTCAGATATCATGTGGTTAGAATATAGCAGGCGATTCAAGGCAAGGAGGTGCACATTTTAAGACACTGGAAGTATTAGAAATAAAGAAGCAGGTAAGAGTTTGGCTACTGTTTTTTAGTACTGGCATATATATGCCATATGTATATAAATATATGCCTAATAGAACACTTAGTGTAGGCAAAGAAAACTGGGCACACTCAGCATGGAACTCTATTTCTATACCATTTATTACTCAGAGCAGTTAGGGGCACGCAGTCGACATCAGACAGAAAGGTGAATAGAGATTAGTGTGCTAGTTGAGCAATAATTCAAACACAGGTGAATCTGAACTCTTTAAAGACCATATAACTACATCTTTTCTGTTCCGGTTCATTCTATTTTAGGTAAAAGAAAGCAACCTGAGCTTTCAGAATATTCTTATTGAAAGATAAGAATTGATTTCAATTTTCCAATATGATATGAATCATGACTTTTCTATGTCTTAATTTAATGTCTTCTAGACCAGCATTGTAAGACCTTTCATCTATAGAAATCTTTCTCATGAGACTTGAAAAATAATTGAGTGACAACTGTTAGCAAATATTAAATATTTTCCTGGATACCAATGAATGACTCACACACTCACCAATTGTTCGTTTCTTGTTGGGGAATACAATTTTATCTAACAAATGGTTGTGTTTCTATATGGGGGCCCCAAACCAACAAAGCACATTTCTACTCTACAGAATGAGAGAGACCATCTGCAAGGATCAGCTGAAGCCTATTGGCCAAGTTAGTCTGTTAACTCTGAGTCCCAGAGCTGCACAGGTTACCCTCAGAGTAAAAGCTGCAACTAATTATTAATATTCACAGAAGCTGACCCCTGCACCTTGTGGTCAATCTTATGTGCTCTCTGGGGCAATCTTGTAGCAGGAATAGAGTTGATTAATCTGATACAAACTGTGCTGAACAAAACGGTAGAGAATGCCCGACTATGACAAGAACCATGTGACCAGGACCCACCTTAGTACAACCAGTCCAGAGAACAGTGACAGGAACTCAATAAACTAAACAAATTCAACTAAATGGACTCATAGCATCACTTCCAAAAGGAAATTTATAGTAATTCATAATTGTGTGGCTACCAAAGATGGTGGATGAAAGTGTGAAGCTAGAAATTAGATGACCTCTGTTCGAGTGTGAGTCCACTATTTTCTAGAGAATGACTGGGTGGGGTCACTTAACCTTTCTAGTTCTGTTTCCTTATAAGTAAAATATAAGTGTCATAGTGTCTATCTCAAAGGATTGCAGTGTATAATACCTGGGAAAATATCAGCACAACAAAATGACTGACAATAGCAGGAACTAAATATTTTATAAAGTTTTAAACTAACTTATGAACTATATCTACTGATTTTTCCTTAAGGATCTTTATCATATGGGAAAGTATAAGGACATATGATATGGTAAGAGAATAGCCTTTGATAATATCTTGATTTTGTAGTGCTCCCTTTCTCTAAAGTACCCAAATAATCACTGATGTGCTTATTTTCACACATTTGTATTTATTAAATTTGGCCATTTATATTCTATTGCGTAAATGTGATCAGTGGCTTTATTCCCTTCTATGCAACTCTGACTTATGTAAATATGCAGATAGATTAAAAAAAAAAAAAGCTTGGACATGCAAAATGTATGTTCCACCTGTGCCAAGCAAACCCCTGGATGCCTTAGTTTTTGTTGGTGAATGACATATACAGTGAAATATGTACACAATGTCTGATTATAATATATAATATGGAATTTTGGAATTTTGATATCTGGAATTGTTGATTAGGGACAAGCTAATTTGTTATCTTTTTGTCTATGAAGAAGCAAAGATTTTGCATAGATTGAAGTAGGTGAAATTAAAACGATCAGCAACAAAAATAAGTTTCTTATCTGGAAAGTGAGTCTTTTTTTTTTTTTGAGTTGGAGTCTCACTCTGTCGCCCAGACTGGAGTGCAGTGGCCGCTCCTGGCACCGCAGCCTCGGCCTGCTGGGCGCCAGCGATCCTTCTGCCTCAGCCTTCTGAGTACCTGGAATTACAGGCATGCACTACCACACCTGGCTGATTTTTTGATTTATTGTAGAGATGAGGTCTTGCTGCTCAGGCGGGTCTCGAACCTGTGGGCTCAGGTAATCCCCTCACCTCAGCCTCCCAAAGGCATCGGATTACAGGCTGAGCCACTGAGCCTGGCTGGAAAATGAGTCTTAAAAAATGGATTAGAATAATATTCCTGCAAAAGAAGAAAGATTTCCAGTGACTGTCCTGTGTGGCAGCAACTGCAGCTAACAATCACTGAGCACACTATTAAGTGCTGTCTGCAGACTATTCCTTCTCTACCTGAATACTCTTTGAGCTCTGTCTGAATCTCTTTCAGGTCATTTCATACTGTAACCCAGATATTCATTTTCACATCTCACATTTCCCTGAAGGTTCTGGGTTGCCCTTTACTTCCATAACAAGGTACAATGTCTTGAAAGATCCTTGTTCCATAATTAATGGGAAATCTATTTTTTCTCCACTAGCTCTGAAAGTCTCTGTAAGGGTTTGGGCTGGGGGCTATGATACAAATTACATTTCTTTCTGATAAATTGATTTATTTTATTATGGTTTTCTGTTCTCACTAAGTTATTGATCCTTACTCTGTCCCACTTCTAATGATTACTGTGTTTTTTATCTGCTCTATGTCCCAATATACTGGATCTCAAATTATTTTATTCCTCAAAAATTCCACTACTACAAAGATGGAGTACTCAGAAGAGACTTTTCTGAAATTTTGATTTAATAAGAGGGGTTTCAGGATGTCAATCTACCAGTAACAACTGAAATTGAAATACTGTGTTTCTAATAGTTCATGGGTGATTAACCTGCAAGGGATTATTTATCCTAGTCCTTGTTTGTTGTTAAAGCCTTCACTTACCACTTAGGGAGACGTTTCTTCTCCCCAAACCCTGCTCCCTTTTCTAGGTACAAATCCCCAGTCTCTCCACATTTCTGTTATTTGTTTTTATGCCAAGCGGTTTGCTTTCTAATGCTTACTCAAAACAGATTCCAGACATATCACTAGCATAGGAGAAAGCTCATTGGGGTTTTCTGTTACAAAAGGATCGACCTCAGATCCTATTCCTTCAATAGTACAATGCACTGGAAAAAGATGGAAAATAACACTTTCCTGTTTATGATAATCAATTTTCAGCCAGGGCTCTCTCTCTCCTATCAGTTTTTGAATATAGAAACACACCAGTCAAAATGTATGCTCCACTTGTGTCAAGCAAAGCCCTGGACGCGTTAGTTTTTTGTCCTTTTTATTCATGTATGTGAATTATTGCCTGTACCAGATGATAAGATCCTTAAAGTCATCATTTAATTTTGACTAATAGCTGAATGAACAGTATCGACAATCTAACAAGGAAGTCAAAGTAACTATAAAATAGTGTATACCTTGGGCCTTTGATAAATGCATGCTCAGTAAATGGCAGTAAAAGTTACAGACACCTTGAAAATGAAAAACATATACTAACATAATTATGCATCTACACCTAGATAATTTAAAATAATAAGAAAATTAAATAAAATATAGATGATTTTAACAGTCATTACCTCAATACTTAGTCTACATACACCCTATGGTGAACATGCTGCTATGTTTTGAAGTGTGTTCTCCGTCCAGAATATTCTGATGGGTCTTGTGGAGGAAATTCAGAGGATGTGAAAAGCATGGCAACTTGCCCTCATGAGCCATAATGCGTGCAGATGGCCCACCAATGGGCATTCCACAGTAGCAGGTTATTCTGTCTCCCAAAGCCGACTGAGTGAAACCCCACCAGGCCCTCACTACCCTGATGGCTCAGCAGCCTCACCTGGAGAACAGGGTGATCCTCCAGCTGGATTCCTTGGTGTCATGCTGCAGAACAATGCTGGGAAACTGTAGGGTGGTACCAAGAGAGCTGCACTTTATTATTCTAATTAGCCTCCAAAGCAATCGTTAAAAATCACCTCCCACTTCATATGACGATAAAAGCAGAATCAAGTCAGTCACATTTTCTATACTTTAAACTTCCTCCCGTCTAGCATGTTACAGTTGAAAGCTCTGCCTCCGTATTTTTAGTGATAAGAAGAAGAACACTTTGCACAGAAGACTCCCTGGTCTGGGGCCTGACAAAGCAGAGCAGCCTCTGGGATACGCTATCCAGGAACTATGTAGGGCAGTGAAGGAGGGTCTCTCCGGAGGGTCTGAGGGAACTCGTGGGGCTGTCCAGTGAGCTGGGCCAGCAGGAGCCAGGTGATGGCGGTAGAAATCTAGGTGGGTATGAGCTTGCCAGGGTTGCCCTGAGAAAGTACCACAGTCTGACTGGCTTCAACACCAGAAAGTTGTGCGAGCACAGCTCTGAAAGGCAGAGAAATCTGAGATCGAGGTGTGGGCAGGGTTGGGTTGTCTGAGGCCTGTCTCCATGGCTTGCCTTCCCAGGAAGGCGAAATTGTATCCGGATTCCCGCCTGGGTGGTACAATGCTAGATGCCACCTGCCAGAAAACATTCCTTCAAACACACAGAAAAGTTCTCAACGTGTGGAGCCTTATGATCATGCCACGGACAGTCCCTGTTTCCTCATTGATCTGCTGGAATTCCACAAGCTGTTTTAAAAAGTGATTTGGTATATAAAGTTTTACTCCCTAGAAAGAATACAGTAATTCTTTGGAATCATTGCATCATGTTTCAAACATTACAAAGTAATCTGCGTAGAGGGCCACTACATGTAGAGATTTAATATTAAATTTGCACAAACTTCTAATTCTAATATCAGAGAATAATTTTTTTCCCTCCTGGTAAAAAATTTGGAGGAAAAGCAAAATTCAAATTATGTAACAGGTATGTATTGAGTACAACTTCATATGCAGGACCATGTGAGATGCTGTATAAGCTAAAATTTTGTTCTATATTTTGAATGAGATTTTTCATAAATTGAAAAATCTTTTAAACTAAATTTAATTATAATTTAACAGGATTTGATTTTATAATTTAAGCCACTTACTGAGTCACAAAACATGTTACTGACTCTAAAGAAATATAAAACTTAAGCTTTAAGCATGAAGAAATTATTGCCTACATGAGTAGATATATTTGTGCTCAGAGTCGTAGAATCACTGAATGCCTACTGTTGACAGGTAGAAGCCTCCTATCTAGATTTGCTTCTGGAACTGGCCATGAACCATTCATTTTTTAAATATCCACTTCAAATAACCAAAATCATCCCCATAATATAATTTTCAGTTCTTTATTTTAAAAGATACAAGAAATGATGTTGTAAATCAGTTTTATTAATTGGTAACATGATACACTCTTAATCATTCACCCACAATTTAATGTTGTATCTAGTTTTTAAGTAGACCAATATACTTTTACTAAATATCCACTACAACCCAAAGAAAAGCAAACTACTATGTAAACAGTGATGCATAAGATGAGAACCACAGCTCTCAAAGATGCTATAGTGTTGTCTAAAAGTTAACAATTTCATATACTAGTATGAAACACTAGTAAAATAAAACACAAGTTAGTAGTATTGTAAAAATTATAATCAATGTTTAAGAGAGGATTGCTTGAGTCCAGGAGTTTGAGACAATCCTGGGTAACATAGTGAGACTCTGTCTCCAACTTCCCCCCAAAAGGTTTAAGGGTGGAGGAGAACCCATCCTTGTTTGTTTATGTCAGAGAAGTACACAGGATTCAAGAAGATGCTTAAAGAATCAAAATTAATCATATATAACTAAAAGTAGAAATAAGATTGAAACAGTGAATTCCAAGGGGAGAAAACAATATAATTATAAACACTAAGAAATTAAATTATGGAATGATGACTAAGTCTAGTTGGATTGAATAAATTCTATATTATACCCTGGGGAGTGGAGGAGAAAGAAATTGCTTTGGAAATACGATCTGGGTTATAGAGAAGTCTTGAACAGCCCAATGTGGCGACGGGTAACTGTTATAAGGTTTTGAGTAGGCTGGTAGAATCAAAAAGAACTGAGTATAAGACGTGCCTTTAGGAGTCATCTCCAGGGGCGAATAGCTGGAGCCAGGGGAATGCCCACAAGGCCCACAGCGAGGAGTGCAGGCGGCATCCCCCACAGCTCCAGGTGCTCAGGACGCTCCGGGTTTGCTGCGGGCTGCTCGGCTGCCCCATCCGGTTAGTGGCCCCTTTCTCTCACAAGCGTCCTGGCCTAGATCCTAATGTTCACGGTCATCCCAAACAAGGAAGGAAGAACCCTAACAGCGCACTCACTTCATGATTATTAGTGGAAAACCAGTCCAGAGGTGGTGATGGAAAAGTGAGGGAAGAGAGCTCGGAGCCTCCGTCACACATTTGCTCCGTGTTAAGGCTGGGCCACCATGGCTGGAGGGTATTCTTCATACCTGGCAGGTGTTAGCCCAACTCCTGTGAAATGGGCGATTGCTGCTGGTAAACTTTATGCGATGGTATTCCACTTTGGAGTTACGTTTCTTTCTTTGGACACTGTAACTTTTCTAATTGTTTGAACTGACTTTAAAATAGTCGTTACCTGTGAAACCAATACCAGCTCAAATCAAAAGAAATTATGACTGTGATAACAGTGCAGATGAGACTGCCAGCAATTTGTCAAATGTGCAGGAAAGAGAGCCTACTTGTGAGATGGTTACTTTGTATGTTACTTTTAAAATGGTTCTATGTATTCCTATTTAATTCTCCCATTCAATTTTAAACTTCCTGCATGCACTAACAACTCCTTTTCTACTTCTAGTAAAACGTCTGCAAACCTCAGATAAAAAGCTAGGAATGATTGGGCCGTGCTATCAGAGGAAGGGTACTGCCATGACGTACATGCAGTGGCCATGTAGACATCCATGAGTCGCGTTGCACATGTGACTGTCCAGCAGTCTGATGTCTTTCCTGCCAGCCCCGTGTGTCACATCCAGAAAGTTTCCTTCTTCAACATCAGAACAGTTGGCTCTTACGCTTCATGCTTCACATTTTTATTGCATCATATTTTCTCTACAGAGATCTAACCTCAATGGAGAGCATTTAAAGAGGGAAGCAAATACTTTTTACCGGAGAACTATATTTCTTGATTAAGTAGGAGTAGTTAGTGAGTCTTTAGCTATTTTAATGCCTGTTTGCTTTTACTAAATCTTCTTCTTTATTGGAGAAGTGTGATAAAGGCTTATTTGACAAAATGTACATTAGGGAGCATTGATATGTTGAAGTCATTAATGTGATCGCAACTGCCTACTAAAATACTGAAGTTACCCATTTCTTCCTGTTTCATTGCCTGCTACCTGTAAGAAGGTTGTGTATAAGTACCTACATATTCTTTTAACAAATGAAAATGGCAAAGTTTCCCTGTTTTAGAATTTGAGTGTTTAAGGCATAGCAGAGCAGTAGTCTTAAATTGTTTAAAGAAATTTATTTTATCTTTGTCTTTGTCATTTAGTAATTACTGATGCATATTTGGTATGAACTTCCAGGAAGAGTAGCTTAACCTTTAAATAGCTAAAATACAAACTGCAAAATTCTTACTGTTTTTCGATATATACTCGACATGCAATCGAACGTAGGTGTCCACGTTTCAAGTGTACAGTTCTGTGAGTTTTGAGTTTTGCTGAGATGAATCTCACAATCAAGGTTTAAGCGAAGCACTTCTATTCCGCCCAAAAGGTTCCCCATGCCCCTAGAGTCCCTCCTGTCCACTCCTGCCACTATTGTTCTGCCGGTCTCACATTTCATAAATGTGCAGTCCTACAACGCGACTCTTTTGGACCTTGTTTCTCTCATTTAGAAGAATGTTTTTGAGATTCATCCCTGTGGTTATATATACCAGTTGTTGATTTCTAGTCCTAGAAAAGCAGTCCAGTATTTCATTGTCTGAATGAACTTTTTACTTTTAGTCTGCTCGTCTGTTGATAGACATTTGTGTTGTGTCCAGTGCATAGATATAATGAATAAAGCGCTGTCAATCCTTCAGTGCATATCTTTTTTGTGTATATGATTTCATATCTTGTGGGTCAAGGCATAACAGAGAAATTGCATGTTTAATTTTATAAGCAACGGCACGGCCAGTTTTCCTGGGGCTGTACACTGTGCTCTCCCGCCAGCAGTGGATGGGGGCTCCATTTGCACCATAACCCTGCCAACTTGCTGCTGTATTTTTTGCTACACTCAGCTTCATCTTGGGAGAAATGAGATTTTGCAGCCTATGTAAAATATCCTGTCTTCTGGAACCATTCTCTGGTCACCTTCTGCTTTTTTTTTTTTTTTTGTAAACTGTATCATCCCCAGCCTCAGCTTTTTCTAACACTCTCCTTTGGGCATTATAGGGAGACTGCTTCTCCATGATTCAGCAATCTGACATTTTTAAGGTTGCATTCCAATTTTCCATTAAACACAACACAAGTTAAAGAAAATTAAACCATCCAACAAAATGTTATAAAACAGTTTCACCATGCTGACCTTAACTCTTTGTACTCACAAATGTATTTATGCCCCTGCCTAAAGCATGCTACACAAGAGAATGACTGGACTTGAATTTACAATGACTTCATAAACAACTTTTAAATAAAAACCTCCTATTTCAATTATAGACAAATACAGTTTATTAATTCTCAAATAATGAGATCTCACTCAGTAACAATGTATACCTGTGAATAACTTGTGAGTCTCTGTTTTCCATAAGTTAAATGAGGATAGCAATATCTGTTCCAGAGAACTCTTCAGATGATTAAATGAGTTAATATTTGTTAAGAATTTAGTGACTGGGCTCAGTGGTTCAGTCTGTAATCCCAGCACTTTGAGAGGCTGAGGCAAGTGGATTGCCTAGTCCAGGCAACTTGGCGAGACCTCATCTCCACAATAAATAAAAAATCAGCCAGTAGTGGTAGCACATGCCTGTAGTTCCAGTTACTTGGAAGTCTGAGGCAGAAAGACCACACGAGCCTAGCAAGTCAATGCTGGGGTGGCTGTGAGTGTGCCACTGCACTCCAGCCTGGGCAACGGAGTGAGACTCTAACTCAAAAAAATAAAAAGAAGTTAGCAACACATTTTACTTTCTGGGAAATGCTCGATGCATTTAAAAATGAATAAATGCAGGTAATCTAAGCCTTATATAATGCCTCAGTATTATCAGATATATATCATCACAGAGAAAAAGTCAATGTCTTGAGTATCTTGTACCATGTTTTTCAAAATATACTATTTAATAAACTGCAAATTTTCAGAGTTTTTGTCATCCTTTGTTTTGCTGTTTTCTCTCCCAATTTCTAGTATTTACTCTGCTGTATCTGGCTAAGAGGCCCCAAAGTAAAACAGAACCCAGCAAAGGCAAAATGTGATTTTTTTTCCTATATAAGCTGTTACTTTCACTTCTTAAAATCTGGTAGTATCTTGATACAATGACAGAAAAGAAAACAACTGAAGTTTCTTCTCTATATTTGCTGGTCATTTTTATTTACTTGCTTGTTCTCAACAGTATTTCTAATTTTGGTATCAGGCTTTTTTTTTTTTTTTTGAGTTGGAGTCTCACTCTGTTGCCCAGACTGGAGTGCAGTGGCCACTCCCGGCCACCGCAGTCTCAACCTGCTGGGCTCTGACGATCCTTCCACCTCAGCCTTCCAAGTATCCGGAATTACAGGCATGCGCTATCGCACCCGGGTGATTTTTTTGACTTATTGTAGAGATGAGGTCTCGCTGCCCAGGCGGGTCTCGAACCCGCGGGCTCAGGCCATCCACTCACCTCAGCCTCCCAAAGGCACGGGATGACAGGCTGAGCCACTGAGCCGGGCTTGGTATCAGGCTTTTTAAGAAACTCCCTGAAGGCTGAAAGAGCATGACTGGCCAAATGAAACACACATAATGGTCCCTCATAGCGGAAAGCAAGTCACCCTCACAGCACCTGCCTTCATAACCAGATAAAACAATGAATTAAAGAAAACAACATTTATTCCAATTGATTGACAAATTCAATAAATTTGGAAAGATGATAAACTGGAAAAATATGAAAATTGACTATGTAAGGATGCTTAATCAATAATAGGAATTTTATGGGTAAATGTATATTTATCTCCTAAAATATTGTATTATCTATTTGGTGTATTCAGAACTCTTCCTTTTTTATCCTTCAGTATCAGGAGACATGCACAAAAATGGAACCATCCTTGTAAAGATCAAGTTTGTGTAGGTCCCAAAAACACATGAAGGAAGAATTTCCATGGGCGTTCATAATTATGAACAAACTGCCAAGGTTTAAAAAGTGCACTACTTGTCCTAAGGCCACATTTCCAATAAGTAGTAGAGCTAAAATGTGACCTCAGATAAGTCTTACTGTAGACCTCATGCTCTCCATCCTTATGCTGCTTGAACAAAACACACATTGAACGCCTTCATTTGGGTGACACACCCACTCCTGAAACTATTCGTGAGTCTTTTCTTAAATTAGATCTTCTGTCTTGTCACACATACCGAATTTGGTTTTAAAATATTTACAATCTCTTTTCTTTCAGTAGTTTATTTTATTTTATTATAGAGATGTGGGATACAAGTAAGTATTAATGCCACAAGTAGGCTGCATGCGGGTGAAGTTTGGACCTCCAACTGGTGCTCACAGTCCTCACTTCCTCTTGTTTAAGACCAGGTACCTCTGTGTTGTTATGTGCGCCCCCCCAACCAATGTCCAGCGACTGCCGATCCCTCCCTTTTACTAATGTGATTAATGCTCGGGCCCCACTTACGAGCAAGAACATGCAGTATTCAGTTCTTTGTTTCTGTGATAGATCACTAAGTGTGAGGGTCTCCAACTCCATCCAATTTGCTGCAAAGTCTATGATTTTGTTCCTCTTTATGGCTGCATAACACTCATCATGTATATGTACCACATTTTCTTTATCCAGTCCACGCTCAATGGGAAATAGGGCTATTTCTGCTTTTGCTATTGTGGTTATGAGCATGTGTGTACACCTTTTCTCATCAGCTTACATCTTCATAATTTCTGCATTTTCCCCAAATTGCGCTTGTTTAAAGAACATAAATATATACCTGCAACTAAGGTCATTTCATTTCCTCCATAGGTAGAGTCTTTGCAAAAATCAAACAAAATTAAATCAACATAGAAACTGAACCTTATTACTAGAGAATCTGTTTTCTTCCAAATATAATGATTATATGACAGAAAATTTCTCACTATTATTTGCTCATAATCAAAGTTAAAAGTCAGAGTCACCCACATATTTTATCATTGGAAAATCGAAAGTCTCAAAATCTTGAGTGACTTGCTGAAGGTCACACAGTTAAAAAGTCAAGGAAAGAAAGAACTTATTTGCCTCTCTTGAGGATTTAGTTTATTCATCTGTGCCGCAACAGACTTCCTTAGACTTTTTTTGGACTATGGCTTAAAACGTTATATTCATAACTATATAGACACAACACCAAAATTACTTATTGAAACAAATGATCATCTTAGAACATTCAGACTAAAAGTTTTTTTACATTCAGTAAGATTTTCAAATCTTTTCACTTAAAATACAGTAAACAAATTTTTTACTTTGTTTAAGAATATTTGATAAGCACACAGAAATTGATATTCAGTTGATTTATTAGTGACTAGATAAAAATGCATACTATGTTCCTTTGATATAAAAGCCAGTTTTAGTGATATTAGCACTTTTACGCACAGAATGCTAATATCCACATTTCTGATATTTTAATACTCTAATATTTGTTCAATATCAGTTAGAATTAAGATGACCTACGTATAACAGAAAATCCAAATAGTGGCTTGGTTACAAGAATACACAAGGTCATTCTCTCATGTAAGAGAAATCAGGAAATTTACAGCCTAAAGTTGATATAGAGGTTTCATGAATTCATTATGAAATTATTTTCTTCCCTCCATCTTGTAACTCTTACCTGCATGTAACTCTTATCTGCAAGACTGCCTCATAGCCCAAGAGGGCTGCTTGAAGTTTTGCCTTGAGTCTGCTTTCTAAGCAGCAAAAAGGAAGGCAAGGAAAAGCCCAGGATGGCTCACCTCTTATGAGTAACCACTGCAGCAGCCTTCAGAGATGGTTCACATGTGTTCTGCTTATATATGATTGGACAGGTCAAGGGGACATACCTGTACAAAAGAAATTTGGGTATGTACTTTATGTTGGATACATAAAAAGGGAAGAAACAATGACAACGTGCAGATATATAACAATCAGCTGAACATGTGTAATTTGGAGAACAAGGTCATATGAAACTTTAATTTGCAATCTTGAAAAATAAATCTGCCAAGCAAGGCAGTATAGTTAAACAAAACAAAACATAAAATTGTACTTCAAAAACTGCGGTATAATTTTAGACCACCTTCTAAGAAAGTCATTCACAAATAAATCCTTGGAAGTTGTGTCCTAATTGGCTCACTTGTACAAAAAAGAAATAAAATCTATCTTTGAGATCTTATAAGATAATGTTAATGACAGAGATAGAAGATGTGAAAGGGCTTTGAAGAATTATATTTTAAATTGTGCATGTGGGAGTTTTAAAGACATCACTGATGCTTATTTATTATTATTTTCTCAAGGATGTTTTAAAAATTGAAAAGTATCCATATAATTTTCACTAAATCAATATCATCAATGGTAAGTCCACATAGCCAAGGGCTAAAATATTACTGATGTGGTATCCTCATTTCCATGGTACTTATTCAGCCATGATCTATGATCATCACAAATCTCCCAACAAGATTGCTTTTTGTTTTTTTTTTTTCCATTCTTGAGTGTAGGTTTTCTTTGCAAATAATTTTCTATCATTTAAAACTCTAATGGTGCTATTGAAATCACATAAATAAGAAATAAACAGATTGTGACATAACCCAGTTTTCATGGACTGTTGCTAATCTATCTTTCTGAACTAGAGCCAAATTAAATGTGAGCATTTGGGTCATGAAGCAGAATGGAATGATTGATTGTACCATATTAAGACTTTTTGAGCGTTTCACTATAAAAACCACACTGATATTACAGCTCTGTAATGCTGGCACAAAATATTTGGCAATTCTTTAAGTGATTGACTCATTTAAGTAATCCTGTGGGATAAATTGGAAAATGAAGTTTTGGTACTGAATTTTATTCCTTGACCATCAAATGGTCGACGTCTCCTTTCTTCTTTGATTCTATTTAAACTATGAGGGTTGCAGTGTGAGTGAGTGAGTGGAAGATTTTGCAAGTGAATGCAAAATTTTGCTTACTTCTCTGTAAGTGGGCATGTGAGTGGCTGAACAGAGACTTGGGAGCAAGTGGCCAGGGCTCTCTTGGTGAAACGGCTGGTGCTGCAGCTGCGCTGCTTGGACTTTAGTGCTTCCCAGATCACAGAAGCTGAGCACCACTTTTTTTCCTTTTTTTCTTCTTTGAGTTGGGTCTTACTCCATCAGTGGCACATTCACAGCCACCACAGCGACGACCTGCTGGGCTTGGGTGAGCCTTCCGCCTCAGCCTTCCAGGAAGCCAGGACTACAGGTGCATGCTACCACACGCAGCTAATATTTGATTTATTGTAGAGAAAAGCCTTGTCAAGTTGCCTGGGCTGGTCTCCAACCTGCGAGCTCAGACAATCCACTCACCTCGGCCTCCCAAAGTGCTGGGATTACAGGCTGAGCCACTGAGCCTGACCCCATTAAAAAAAAAAATCATCAAATCCCTTCCAGGGAAGAAGCTGCCGAGAGTGACTGCTGGCTCCAAGCTCTGCCTCACCACTGCAGTGCCTGGCTAGACACAAGCAAAGGCTGCAGAAGGAGCACAGAGAGAAAGCCCAGAGGCAAAGTCCCACTGGAGGAGGCAAAAGAGGCACCCTGCTGCCACCTTGAGAACTGTGCAGGAACGTGCTTTGGCTGGCTCACCACAAACAACAGACCCAATCTCTCTGTGACTGGCAGATTAACTATTCAGGGGTAGATCATGAACCAGAGAGAATATCCTGAAAGCACAAACTCCAGAGGGACAGGACAAGTGCTGAGTCACAGAAGTCCCACTCCCTACCCTGATTCAGTCACGGGACAAAGCATGTGACCAGAAAAGGAGGAGGAAGACCCTAAAAGAGATCAGTGGTGAGTCCGAGGCTGATGCAAAACCTCCTACCCAGCAATCTCCTGAACATCTGACCCACACAGCTGGATCATGACTGAGAGGGACAAACCCAGGTGGAGCCTGCATGTCAGCTACAATAGAAAGACTCTACCCCAGGATAAGCCTGGCTGGGGCACTCCCTGCCGACACCTGAGGAAGAGACTGTCCCACACTTCCCCACCAGAGTGGATCCCCTGAAAATATGAGAGTGGGAGGGGAATACTAAAGCCCCACCCACTCCACCTCCCCTCCTCCTCCCCAGGGCCAGATACGGGGGAGATTGTGAATGAGGCTGCAGCTCAGCAGGAGACAGTAGAGGGGCTGACCTATGTGCAGCTGAGAGGAACAATTACAAAACCTGCCACAGAGGACAGGTTGGTTTCTGGTTTTTGGTTTTTTTGTTTGTTTCCTAGTTTTAAAATTTTTTCCTTTATGCATGAATGTGTATGTGAGAGTTTGATCTGGATTACCACCCAGCTGTTTTTTTTTATCTTTTTGCTTTCTTTTTTTCCCCTTTCTTCTTTCTTTGTTTTCTGTTTAAGTGTGCATGTGAATGGCTGTGTTCACCTTTCAGTTTTTTTTGTTTTTTGCTTTTGGTTCTTCTCTTTTTTTAGTTTAATGTGTGTGTGAGTGTATGTGTGAGGGTTCCATTTGTATGTGTGTGTTTGTGTTTGGTTTTCCTGGTTTTTTGTTTTGTTTTGTTTTGTTTTGCTATGTTTTTTTTCCAGTTTGTTTCAGGTTTCGTGTGTGTGTGTGTGTGTGTGTGTGTGTGTGTGTGTGTGCGCGTGCTATGTGTTTAATTGTTTTTTGCTTTGGTTTCAGATCTTGGTGTCTTGTGTTACTTTAATTTTTTAAAATTTTGTCTGTCTTGTTTCATTCTGCTTTTCTCTGTTCTCCTCATTGCTGTTATTGTATCTTGAACTCATGGAGTATACACACATACCCATTGCATCATCATATAGAGTGGTATTGAGGAGAGGATCTCAGGGAACCCATTCCATAAGCAGTGAATATGTGATTTGCAAATAGTTTCTGAATCTTAGCTCCTATCTTCCACTTATTCAATTCTCAAAACTATAAGAGACAGCAAAGCTTCCCACCAACAGCCTTGTTTCAAAATAGTACAAACACAGAACCCTGATCAAGAAGGATAGAGGGCTGAGCAAACAATAGAAGTGAAAGCCTCTTCCACTGCCACTGAATAATGGAACTAAAGAGAAAAGAAAGAGATCTGTCACAAATGAGAAAAAAAATCAACAGAAAAGCACAAGTAATTCCCAGTGTAACAAAGAGAAAATGATTGAAAATCAGATATCAGAGCTCAAACAATGGAAATCACCAATGACTAGCTCCAGAATACAACAGATCAGGGAATGAATGGAAAGAGAGAATAAGACTCAAGAAAGACAAGATGTGACACTGAAAGACCTTGTAACATAGATTTTTGCCATAAAAAAATTTCATTCAGGAAATAAATCACAAGATGGGAAGCAAGGACAGCAGAAAGAATCAAGAAGAAGAATGAATCTCACAACTTAAGGGCTAACACATGGAATTAACCTGATCTGTAAAAATATAGAAAAAAATCTCAGAAAGAAAGAACAAACCTCCAAGAGATGTGAGATTATATCAAACAGTTGAACCTATACCTGATTGGTATCCCAGAAGAAGACAGGGAAACAGAGAACTCCTTGGAGCAAGTATTCCAGGAGATTATCCAAGAACATTTTCCCCATCTCACCAGATATATGATCATCCAAACACAAGAGATACAGAGAACCCCCTACAAGACATCAGATGAGAAGACGAACCCCTAGACACATAGTAATTCACCCACACAAAGTAGGTACAAAAGAAAAAAAACCCTAAAGGCAGCAAGAGAGAAAGGTCAGACTACTTACCAGGGAAAACCAATCAGAATAGCCACATCTATCAGCAGAAACACTACAAACTAGAAGGGATTAGAGTCCCGTATTCAAAATTCTTGAAGATAAGCAATTTCAACCAAGAATTTCCTACCCAGCTAAGCTGAGTTTCATCAGCAATGGAGAATTAAAATCCTTTCCAGACATCCAATCCCTAAGAGATTATACAGCTTCCAGACCAGCTCTACAGGAGACATTTAAAAAGGTATTAAGCACAGAAGAAAGAAAAAAAATATATATTGATGACCACACACTTCCTAAGAGAATAGCAGGGCACAGAATCAACAGAGAATACATTGCAATAATAAACTTGAAAACACACATGTACATCAACCCCAAAGCTAAAAGTAAATAAGCAAACAAAGAAGGAACTTTATAAGAACTTCATGACAGGAATAAACAATCACATTTCAATAATTAGTCTGAATGTGAATTGACTAAATGCACCACTAAAACAACACAGATGGGAAACTGGATTTAAAACATCATGACCCAATAATTTTTGGCATCCAGGAAACTCATCTAACTACAAGGGGCACACATAAGACTCAAAGTTAGAGGATGTAAAAGCAATTTCCAGACAAATGGATTACAAAAGAATGCAGGAGTTCCAATCTTAATATCAGACAAAACAACCTTTAAGCTATCAAAAATTTTAAAAAGTATGAAAGGACATGACATAATGATAAAAGGTTCAATCAATGAAAAAGAAATATCCATCCTAAATATATATGCACCTAACACAGGAGCACCAGTATTTATAAAGCAACTAATAAGTATTCTGAAAAAAGATATTGACTCTAACACTGTTATAGCTGGAGACTTAAATACTCTGCTAACAACCCTAGATAGAACATTGAGGCAAAAAATCAACAAAATATCTGTAACCTCAACTTGACACTTGGCCAAATGGACTTAATAGATACCTACAGAACACTTTGCCCAACAACTACAGAATATACATTCTACTCATTATTCTACTCATCACAACGTGGAGCATACTCCAAGATCAAGCACATCCTCGGTCATAAATCAAGCATAAGCAAATTTCATAGGGTGAAAATACTGACACGTACCTTCTCAGACTACAATGGAATTAAAATAAATAACAACACCAACAAATTCCCTAAACCACAGAGATATGGACACTAAACAGCATGATGCTGAACAGCTACTGTGTCAACACAGAAATCAAAGCAGAAATTAAAAGATTCCTGGAAACAAATGAAAACACAGAAATGTCCTACCAAGACCTCTGGGTTGCCATGAATTCAGTTCTAAGAGGGAAATTTATATTTCTATGAACACAAATTAAGAAAATGGAAAGTTCACAAGTTAACAGCCTAACAAATGAACTAAAGGAGGTGGAAAGATGAGACCACCAAAACCCTAACTTTAGCAGAAGAATCCAGATCACCAAAGTAAAAGCCCAAATATGGTACATAGAAGACACAAATATCATTAAAAAAATCAACAAAACAAAAAACTGGTTCTTGGAAAGTATTAAAAAGATTGATGGAATTCAGGCTAGAGTAACCAAGAGAAAGAGAGAAAAGGTCCATATAAACACAATTAGAAATGCAAAAGATAAAATCGCAACTGACTCTAAAGAAACACAAAAGATTGTGAGAGATTATTATGGAACCAAAGTTGATAACCTAAATGAAATGGAGGACTTTCTGACATCACATAACCTCCCAAGGTTGAAACAAGAAGACATTGAGACACTAAATAGACCAACAACAACCCAGGAAATGGACTCCATCATTAAAAAAGCAAATAAATAAATACAATAAAAAACTACTTAAAACAAGAAAAATCCCTGGGCCAGTTACCTTTCCAAAATAATTCTACAAAACATACAAAGAGAAGCTGATACAAGTCCTATTGAAAGTGTTCTAGGCAATTGAGAAAGATGAAATTCTTCACAATTCTTAATTTTACAAAGTTAACTTCACACTGATACTCAAGTCAGGTAAAGATCAAACAGTATAAGGGAACTACAGGCCACTATTCCTAATGAACACAGATGCAAAAATTCTCAACAAGATTCTAGCAAAACAGATCCAACAACACATCTCAAAATTATCCGCCATGTCCAAGTCGGCTTCAACCCCAGGATGCAGGGTTGGTTTAACATCCGCAATACCATAAATGTAATTAAATACATCAACAGACATAAAAACAAGAATCACATTATTATTTCATTAGATGCAGAAAAAACATTTGATAAAATACAGCATCCTTTCTTAATAAAAACACTCAAACACCTAGCCATAGAGGGAACATACTTCAAAATAGTAAGTGCCATCTACAATAAAGCCACAGTCACCATATTGCTACATGGACATAAACTGGAAGCATTTTCCCTGAAAATTGGAACAAGACAAGTCTGTACACTCACATCCCTCCTGTTCAACATTGTGTTGTTAGCCCTAGCTGGAGCAATTAGACAAGAGAAGGAAATCAAGGTTGTCTAAATAGGAAAAGGAGATGTCAAGATATCCTTCTTTGCTGATGATATGATCCTATAACTCAAAAAATCCAAGATAATCTGTCAAAGACCTCCTTGCACTGATAAAGGTCTTTGGCAAAGTCTTGAGGTACAAAATAAACGTGCAAAAGACAGTCACATTCTTATATACCAACAACAAAGAGGCAGAGAACCAAATAAAAAGTGCAATCTCATTCACAATAGCCACAAAAAAATGAAATACTTACTCATCTTCCTAACCAGAGAAGTGAAAGAACTTTACAATGAAAACTACAAAACATTGCTCAAAGAAGTCCAAGGAGACAAACAAATGGAAAAATATTCCATACTCATGGATAGGAAGAATCAACATTGTTAAAATGTCCATCCTACCAAGGGCAATCCACAGATTCTATGCAAAGTCAATTAAATTACTAGCATCGTTCTTCTCAGAACAGTAAATGACAATACAGAAATTCATAAGGAAACACAAATGACCATGAATAGCCAAAACAATGCTCAGAAAAAGAAACAAAGCAGGAGGTATCATACTTCTGGACTTTAAAATTTACTATAAGACTACAATAATCAAAACAGCCTGGTATTGGTACAAGAACAGGCTTTGGACCAATGGAACAGGAAAGAGATTCTGGAAGCAAAAATCTCAATTTCTCAAACAACACATCTTTGACAAAACCTCCAACAACCACTGGGAAGAGAAGAACCCATTCAGTAAATGGTGCTGGGAAAATTCGCTGACCACATGCAAAAGATTGAAACAGGATCCTTATGTATAATCACACACAAAAATCGACTCTAAATGAATCAAAGACCTAAATGTAAAACCTCAAACTATAAGAATCTTAGAAAATGCAGGAGACACCCGTATGGAAATTGGAACTGGCAACCAATTCCTGGTCAAAACCCTAGATTTCCATGCCATAAAAGATAAGATGAACAAGTAGGAGAGCATTAAACTGAAAAGCTTCTGGAAGCCAAAAGAAACCATCAAGGGGGTGGGGAGACAGCCCACAGAATGAGGAAAGACGTTTGCCAACTGTATATCTGGCTACGGCTTAACATTCAGGATCCACAAGGAACTCAAACATGCTGAAGGGAAAAACCCCATTAAAAAGTGAGTAAAAGACATGAATAGACATTTCTCACAGGAAGATACACGAGCAGCCAATAGACACATGGAAAAGTGCTCAGCCTCACTCGTCATCAGAGAAATGCAAATCAAAACTACATTGAGATACCACCTAACCCCAGAATGGCCGTCGTTAATAAACCAAACAACAACAGATGCTGGTGAGGATAAGGAGAGAAAGGAATGCTCTACACTGCTGGTGGGAATGCAAACTAGTTCAATGTCTATGGAAAACAGTGCGGCAATTTCTAAAAGAACTAGAAATTGTGACTCAGCAATCCTCCTTCTGGAAAGATACCCAGAGGAGCTCAAATCATTCTACACAAAAAATACCTGCACATGCACGTTTATTACTGCACTATTCACAAGAGCAAAGACCTGGAACCAAGCATGCTGCCCCTCGAAACTGGACCGAATAAAAAAAAGTGGTACGTATACACAATGGAATATTAAGCAGCTGTAAAGAAGGACAACCATATGGACTTTGCAGCTACTTGGATGGATACTTGGATGGATTTAGAGTCTGTAATATTCAGTGATCTATTACAGAAACAAAGAACAGAGTACCACATGTTCTCACTCGTAAGCAGACGCTGAACATTTCCCATAATACTGCAAGAAATGGATCGGCAGTAGCAGGAAACTGCCAGGGTGGATGGGGTGGGAGGTGACCCAACAGCAACAAGGATACCTGATTTCGAACCAGGCAAAGTGGGGACCCAAGGGAGGTCAAAACTTTACCGTATGATGTCCACGTGCATACCTAACCTTAAATTATAGCCCACGTCTTACGAAAAAAAGAAAAAAATTAAATTAAATTGAATTAACGTAGTCTGCTGCCTTCATGATAGTCTCATATCATGAGAATACTTCAGGTGTGAAGTAAATACACTGAAAAGTAAAATGCCTTCACATCTCTATTCAAATAAAAAACATACTTAACATATTAAGATAATTCATATAGACACGTCGGTTTTTATTAAGTAGAAAGTCCAAATGATTCTAAATGAAAGCTAAAGAAATGTCAATATCAAGGAGAAAGACTTCAGAATTGAACCAAATGGGGTAGTTTTAGAACCATTAACCCTAAATCTTCACTAAGGAACTGAGAACACTTATTTGTGAAAGCTCTCGATTGTCAAATATTACAAAATTAACTATTACTGCTGTTAGCTACAAGATTGTCTTCAAAAATTAGTATCAGTAATTTCTTTAAACATTCCATCAAATCAATTTATTGATAGACACGAGGTCTCACCAAGTTGCCCAGGCGGGTCGCAAACCCCTGGGCTCAGGCAGTCCTCTCGCCTTGGCTTCCCAAAGTGCTGGATTTATAGTTTTGAGCCACTGTGCCTGGTCCATTGAATTTTTATTTGAATACTGACAATAGATTATTCTGGTTTTCTGAATATTCCTATTTTGTTATCCTTTTCCCATTTTATGGATGAAGTATCCATTTGATTTTATTCTGTGAGGAGCATTTCAAATTTGGTGATGTTCTTTTCTATCCCCGGAATGTTTTTTTCTTCATTTGATTTGGTATTTGTGTGTGTGTGGTGTGCGTGTGTGTTTGTGTGTGTGCGTTTTGTTTCAGATTTTTTGTTTGTTTGATTTTTGGCTTGTGTCTTTTGCCAGTTCTGAGCAAGAATGTGAAGCTTATAAACAAATTACCTGTGTTTTGGTTTATTGGCAAGGAGCAGGCAAAAATGCTGAGAATACTCATGTTCAACATTGGGTGGTCTTTGCCCTGGGGCCAGGTTGCCCACCCAGTTGCTGGAGAGACTCTGTTGTCCTGCCTTACACTTATATTTTTGAAGGGTCTGTGATTTATTTTATTTTGCAACTACAGAGCAGTTACAGATATATTTTTATCTTTTGCTTTTTAAATTCCTGACAATTAAGCACATTGCTTCTGTATCTACAAAACACTATTCTTCCTCCTAATAATCCTATTTATAGGTTATTTTAATAAGTGCCGTGCTAGTGTGACTTCTTACAAGCATTTAGGCTTGGTGTTGACCAACATCAGGATGTTTCTCTTTCCTTTGGTCCTCACTCCTGTCAATTCTCAGTAATGGTTTTCTCAGAATTCAGATGAGGGGCTGCTAAGAATATTTCTTACTCAGAATTGTGATATTATATGATCATTGTGGATTACAGAAAGATTTCCTTTGTGTCAGTATTCCTGATATGAGCAGCACAATTTATTCCTGGCCTGTCTGTGTATTTCCGCGGTAGCTTCTCCATGATGCTTTTGCATAGCCAAGATATACATTTTCCTTGTCTTTCATCGTCTACTCTTTTATATTAAATCTTAGCACATTTAATAGAAAAGTCTTTGCCTTAATGTGTATACCTTTAATTAGTCGGTATGTTTTACCTGTCGATTTATATAAAATATGAAACTGATTTTGAAAGCAATTAATGCATACTTATGTTACAAAGACTTGCAAAGTGTACATGGATGAGGTCAAAATATATGAAGCAAAGAAATCTGTACATTTTATTTTTAATTTGTGTTATACAGTTCAGCCGCTGTAGAAACTTGTGAGAATTTGAGTATTTCATGTTTTAAATAATTGTTAGAAAATGCATTCACTATGCACTTTACCACAGAGCAATCACTTCTTTTTCAGCAATTTCTCCTTTTTCAGACACACAAGATTTATAACCTGATGCAATACATATGTGAGGAAACATGCCTTATAAAAAGAAAACAGAGCCGGGCTCGGTGCCTCAGCCTGTAATCCCGTGCTTTGGGAGGCTGAGGTGAGTGGATTGCCTGAGCCCATGGGTTCGAGACCCACCTGGGCAACTTGGTGAGACCTCATCTCTACAATAAAACAAAAAATTAACTGGGTGTGGTAGTGCGCGCCTGTAGTTCCAGCCACTTGGAAGGCTGAGGCGCAAGGATCTCCGGAACCCAGCAGGTTGAGGCTGCAGTGGCCAGAGCAGCCACTGCACTCCAGTCTGGGTGACAGAGTGAGGCTCCGACTCAAAAAGAAAAAGAAAGAAAACAGAAGTTTCGTCATGGGGTAATATCAAGATAACTTAAGTTTTTCCATGTATGCCTCCCTTAGAATACAGAATCGTACTCAAAGTCAGCATTTTGTGTCACATAACTGTACGGCACCACATAGAGGCAGCCACACAACTCCTTTAGAAACTGTTTGGGCTAGCTGCAGAATTATGCCAGCGGAGACTCCTCCAGCTGCCTTCTTACCTATTTCCTCAAGGCCACTGAGGAATGCCCTTTCCTCAATCCACAGTTCCCCAGAAGTGTCTGTGAGAGCGTGGGAGAGACTCTATGGAAGAATCAATAACCCCTATTCTATAGGCAGAATATACTTCATATGTACATATACACACATATGAATACATATGGAATGCATGTGTATATGTTTGGTCTGCACAAATATATATGTCTGTGTATTCACTATATAATTAGAAAGTCTTTGACTTTGGTATAGACAGATAGAAAATTTAATGACTTCCAATGACCTCCCATTAGAAGCACATTTCCAGCAGCTTGATAGTTTCTTAAACATTTTTATTACGGAAATTTAAATATGTATTACAGTGGACAGAGTACACTAATGGAACTGCATGTTCCTCAATACCTGAGTCCAACTCACAGCCAACCATGATTCTTCCATTTTCTTCCCACTCCCATAGGTTATTGATGTAAATCCCAGAAATATTATTATTTTCATAAGTATTTCAGTGAGTTTCTCTAAAATATAAAGATTCATACCTTTGCATACTCATGATACCATTTTTGCACTTAAACATAAAGTAATGATAAATGATTGCTTAATATTATAAATAGGTAATCAGTGTTCATATTTCTAATTTTCTCATAAAGGGTATAATTTGTTTTCAAAGCCTATTTGGGATCTACATAAGCCTACGAGTTGTAATTCATTGTTAATTTTCAGCATCTCTTTTAATCTCTAGATACTCCTGCAGAGTCACTTGTTTTGGAAAGTTTTCCACATTTTAGTATTGCTGACTATGAAGCTATGGTGCTAACATTTTCCTCTGCTCAGTGTCCATGTTTCTGAAATGCTAATACAGCTGTATTAGATGTGGCCTAAAGGATATGGGGCTTTAAATGCCCAGCAATAGCTAAATGATCTCTGCTTTGGTTTTTCTGTTTTGTGGACCTGGTAAATATATGGAATAGGAGCCACCTGAAGACATGTGGATTCGTTGTTTGATTTGTTAATTTTTTCACCCAATCAAGCACTACCTAGACTCTATCCCCACATTCTTGGGCATAAAATAACTGTTTGGAATGTTATGTTTTCTGATCAGACAAATAGAAACAGACAAATAGAAATTATTGGTAGCTTAATAGATTCAATATAAAAATATTTGCCTTAATATATAATAGCTTTAATTATGGTATGCATAGGTACTATATTCATGGTTAGAAAGATGATCTTAAAGACTGCATGCAGTCCATGCTCTAATATTTTATGCATGAAAGTATCTTACTCTGGTGGGCTTTGGGCAAGTCTAAATCCTTTGAACAAACAACTTCTGTCTCAGACTCTCTGTCTACAACCAAAAGTAATACCTCCCTGGCTTCACTTGATGGCATTTATTCCATCACTACTGCTCTTATTGTAACTTTTTACAAATACTATTGATGACAATGCTCTTCTTTCTGATGCTTATCCAGTTTTTTATCATCCTCCAAGGCAGGGTTACATGTAGTTTATGAACTGGTAGACAGATACCACCTATACCCATTGTAAGATTTGTCCAAGAACACAGAACGTTTCTTAAGTGAAATGTCACACAGAATAGAATCACATGCAGTGCTGTTAGGAGGACCTTTGGTTTTGGTGTTGTTTTGGCCCTTGTGCTCCGCAGTGTTGGGATGCTGCTACTTTCCAGGCTAGGAGATCCCAAGAACTCACCAGTTTAGGTAAGTACTTACCAACAGTGGCCCTTCCTGCTTTTTGAACTAACCCCAGCATCAGCAGCCCCCTTCCCTTTTCCGTTGTTAGGGAGAATGTGAAGTCAGAAATCGGGTGTGTGTTTTTTTCTTTTCATTTTCTCTGTTCTATGATTTCCAGCACCCTAGAAATCCCATTTCCCCAAAGACAGCAACTGACTCTGATAGGATAGCTTTGATCTGAATGTTTGTCATTCTGACATTGGGTCCAAGGACCACAATTATAAATGTGTTTTCACATGCTGCTCAGTCATGTGTCGGTTGTAATGTAGCAATGAAGATTCTGCCCATTTGTTTACCTCTAATTATCGTTACACTCCCTAGATGTCCTTAGTCATATAAAAAAATGTACATGCATACACATAAGACAAAAAAAAAAAGAACTAAGAAAGGTGGGCAGATTGTTAAATCCATCTTTCTGTGTTCACTTCTAAGCAATATGCCTTCTAATTTATCTTCTGACAAAATGATTCCTTTAGGGAAAGGTATGACTGACAAAACAAAATGACCCAACGTTCCCAATGAAGTTTAAGACAATGGTTTTCAAAAACCTTTATATAAAAATACAAAAAATTCAAACAACTGTAGATTGCACTGTTTCTTGTACTGAGTATCCATAAACAATTTCACTGTAATAACACAGAAAATACAAGTAACATTAAAATTATTCTACAAAATGACTAGAATATCAGCAGCATGCTTACTTTCATTTATCTGGAATTTAAAGTCAGAGACCAGCAATGGTTTGCTCTAAATTAAAACTGGCTTTAAATCTTGATTCCGCCATTTAAGGCAGCATTATATTCTTGGGGAAACAACTTCATCTCCTGAAACTTTTTTCATAAAATTTAGACGAGGACTTCCGGCAAGATGGCGACGGGGCAGTGTGGTCCTTGAGGCCCTCCGTGAAAGAGAACACACAGAAGGACGCTCGCTCTCCCCGGGGTTGTGGCTCCCATCGTTGGCAGCCTGCTCTTTGCATGCTGCTCGCCTGCAGCCTCAGCCGCCACCTCAGCCGCCTCAGCCGTGGCAGCCACTGTCACCCCACTTCTGCCTGAGGCGACCCACGGCTCCAGACAGTGAAGACCACCCCCCAAGCATGCACTACTGAAACTGCCACCACTGCTGCCACTGCCACGCCCCACCCTCACCGGGAGCCAGGATCAAGGAGCTCCTCCCATGCACCGTGAAGCGGTGGCTGCCACCGCTGCTACTGTTGCCTGCTCCCTCCCACCCGGGGTGGCCTCCAGCTTCCACCCAGCCAGGCCTGCATTGCCTGGCAGTCTCCAGCTGCAGCAGAAAAATAGATCAGCTGGAGTGGTGAGACCGGCGCCAGCAGCTCAGCCCAGCTCCCAGCTTGGGATCCAAGGTAACAACATCAAAGAGGGAAGGACAGAAGCTCCTCCCCCTTGCTAAATAGACACAAATCAGATCTGAGTGCAGATTTGCAGGCAGCCCAGATCTGAACCGCCCTCCACAGCAGGCCAGGGGCAACTAAACCTAACTGAACAAATGTACCAGCTGCAAAGACAGCTAGAAATCAGAGCTGAAGGGACATTGGACTTAAAGGAAAACTCTCAGTGTGTGCTCGGTTTCCCATTTTATTTTTATTTTTTTGTTCTTTGTTTGTCTTATCCATCTTGTTTTCTCTCTCTTCTTGCTGTTATCAATAATGTTTTCATACTTGCTTTGGTTCTTTTAGTTAACTGACTTTATTCTATTCTATTCTATTCTATTCTATTCTATTCTATTCTATTTTTCTCTTTAGACCCCATCTTTGTATAGGAGAATAGCACACCAATAAGGAGGCTGGATGGCTTGTGTGTTTATATGATTGTATGTTTTAGTTTTCTCATATGGTTGTTGGTTTTCTTGTTGTTGTTTTTCTTTTTACTTGTATTGGGCTTTGTGTCTCTTTTCATTTGTTAGTTGGTACATTTGTCTGTTTTCCCTCTTACTCCTCTCTCTCTCCACCTCCCTCTTGCCCCCACTCCCCATTCCATTCTTTTCCCCCTTTTTTAAATCTCTTTTTGCTTTCGGAGTAAACCTATAATCCCACTGCATGGACAGATTGAAAGGCAGTGGGAAGTGGGTTCCAGATTATCCATACACCTATCGGTGGATAATGGGATCTGCAGATAGATTTTGAAACACAGCTCCCCCCTCAATTAAATCTCAAAACTGCAAAAAGGATCACCCCAACCTAAAGTCCAGCTCCAGAATGGAGCAAAGCCAGAGGATATACATGAAAAAGAAAGAATAGGAGACTGAACAAACAGAAGTAAAAGCAACCCCTCCACCCATGAAAAACAGAATTAAAGAAGATGGGGGTGGAGTGGGGAAAAATGTCTACACAAATGCAGAAAAAGCAAAAGAAGAATATAGGGCTCACACAGACCCCTGGGAGGTCAGACACTGAGAAAACAGACTTCGGAATGCAAACAATGAAGAGACCCCAGAATGACTAGTCACATACGACAAACCCAGACATCAAGACATTAACAGAGAGAATAAAAAGAACTGAGGTGAGACAAGAGGAAAATAGGAAGGAGTTGATAACTGAAATAATAGCAGTAAAAATACTGTGATTGAAATAAATAACAAACTAATAAGCATAGAAAGCAGAATTAGCCAAGCAGAAGAAAGAATATCAGAGCTTCAAGACCAAAATACAGGACTAACCCATACTGTCAAAAGCATAGAAAAAAAGTTTAAAGACACAGAACAAAACCTTTAAGAGATGAACAATTACTTCAAGAGACTGAACCTAGTAATTGGATTTCCTGAGGCAGAAAGAGAGACAGAGACCATACTGGAACAAACATTCCATGAAATTATTCAAGAAAACTTCCCTTATCTCATCAGTGATATAAAAATTCAAACAGAAGAGATTCAGAGAACTCCTGCAAGACAACAAATGAGAAGACCAACTCCCAGACACATAATAATTTGCCTAAACAAAGTAGGTATAAAAGGAAAAATCCTAAAGGCAGCAAGAGAAAAAGGTCAGACTACTTACCAGGGAAGACCAATTAGAATAGCATCAGATCTATCTATAAAAACCCTTCAGGCTAGGAGAGCTTAGAGCCCAATCTTCAAAGTTTTCAAAGAAAAACATTTCAACCAAGAACAATCTACCCAGCCAAGCTAAGCTTCTCAGTGAGGGAGAATGAAAATCTTTCCCAGAAATCCAATCCCTAGGAACTTATGCTGCCTCCAGACTATCTCTACAAGAAACACTTAAGAAAGTATTAAACACAGAAGAAAAGGAGAAAAGAATGACAATGTTCTTCATAAGAGTACAGGGAAAAGATGGACAACACACATGAATCAACCCAAAAACCAAAAAAAGAAAACAAATAAATAGGAACAACAACAACTCTATAAGAACCTCATGACAGGGATAAACCCCCACATCTCAAAAATTAGCCTGAATGTGAATGGACTAAATGCACCACGGAAAAGACAAAGAATGATGGACTGGATAAGAAACCATGACTCCATTATTTGCTGCATCCAGGAGACTCATCTCACTACCAGGGATGCACACAGACACAAAGTTAGAGATGGAAAATGAGTTTCCAGGCAAATGGATCACAAAATAAGGCAGAAGTTGCAATCTTAATATCAGACAAAGCAACCTTTAAGTTATCAAAAATTTTAAAAGATGCAAAAGGACACTATGTAATGATAAAAGGTTCAATCCATTAACAAGAAATATCTATCCTAAACATATATGAACCCAACACAGGAGCACCAGCATTTATAAAACAACTATTAAGTAAATTTAAAAAATATATTGACTCTAACACTATTATAGCAGGGGACTTAAATATGCCACTGACAGCCCTGGATAGATCATCAAGGCAAAAAATCAACAGGAAGATCTAGAACCTAAACTTGACACTTGACCAAATGTACTTAGTGGATACCTACAGATTATTCCACCCAGCAACCACAGAATATACATTCTACTCATCACCACATGGAATATACTCCAAGATCAATCACATCTGTCACAATAAATCAAGCATTAACAAATTCCATAAGTTTGAAATATTGTCATGCACATTCTCAGATCACAGTGGGAAAAAAATAAATATCAAAACCAGCAACATTTCCCCAAACTCACAAATACATAGACACTAAACAGTATGATGCTGAACAATGACTGGGTCAACAATGAAATCAGAAAAGAAATTGAAAGATTCCTGGAAACAAATGAAAATGAAAAAACTGCCTACCAAAACCTCTGGGATGCCATGAAATCAGTTTTAAGAGGGGAATTTATATCTCTACAAGCACACATCAAGAAAATGGAAAGATTACAAGTGAGGAACCTAACAACCTAAGGGAGCTAGAATGAGAAGACCACCAAAACCCCAATTTTAGAAGAAGAATCCAAATCACAAAAATAAGAGCTGAAATATGGGACATAGAAGACAAAAATATAGAAAAACATCATGAAAACCAAAAGCTGGTTCTTTAAGTATTAACAAGATTGATGTGCCACTAGCCAGAATGACCAAGAAAAAGAGAGAAAAAGTCCAAATAAACACAATCAGAAATATAAAAGATCAAATCACAACTGACCCTGAAGAAATACAAAGGATTACTATGTACACCTATAAGAAGACAAACTTGATAATCTAGATGAAATGGAGGACCTTCTGACATCACACAACCTCCCCATGTTAAAACAAGAAGACATTGAGACAACAAATAGACCAATAACAACCCAGGAAATTGACTCTGTCATACAAAAACTATCTACAAAAAAAAGCCCCGGACCAGATGGCTTTCCAACAGAATTCTACAAAATGTACAAGGAGGAGCTGATACCAATCCTATTGAAAGTAGTCCAGGCAATTGAGAAAAATGGAATTCTCTTGAAATCATTTTATGAAGCCAACATTACACTGAGTCCCAAATCGGGTAAAGATCCAACAAAGAAAGAGAACTACAGGCCAATATCCTTGATGAACATAGATGCTAAAATTCTCAACAAGATTCTAGCGAACTGGATCCAACAACACATCTCAAAAATCATCCACCATTACCAAGTAGGCTTCATCCCCAGGATGCAGGGTGGGTTCAACATTCGCAAAACCATAAATGTAATTAAATACATAAACAGATGTAAAAACAAGAACCACATGATTATCTCGTTAGATTCAGAAAAAGCTTTTGATAAAATTCAACATCTCTTGATAAAGATCCTCAAACACCTAGGTATGGAAGGAACATACCTCAAAATACTAAGCACCATCTATGACAAACCCACAGCTAAAATATTACTAAATGGATAGAAACTGGAAACATTTCCCCTGAAAACTGGAACAAGACACCCCTCTTGTTCAATATTGTGGTGGAAATCCTAGCTAGGCAATTAGACAAGAGAAGGAAATCAGGGGCATCCAAATAGGAAAAGAGGAAGTCAAGTTATCCCTCTTTGATGATATGATCCTATATCTTGAAAATCAAAGAGAATCTGCCAAAACCCTGCTTGCACTGATAAAGGACTTTGGCAAAGTCTCAGGGTACAAAATAAATGTGCAAAAGACAGTTGCATTCCTATACACCAACAACAAACAGGCAGATACCCAAATAAAAAGCACAATCCCATTCACAATAGCCACCAAAAATATGAAATACTCCAGCATCTTCCTAGCCAGAAAAGTGAAAGACCTTTACAACAAGAATTATAAAACACTGCTCAAAGAAATTCAAGAAGACACAAACAAATGGAAAAATACTCTATGCTCATGGATAGGAAAAACCAACATTGTTAAGATGTCCATCCTACCCAAGGCAATCTACAGATTTAACATGGCATCCATTAAGTTACCAACATCATTCTTCTCAGACATGGAAATGACAATACAGAAATTCACATGGAAACATAAACGACCATGAATAGCCACAACAATCCTTAGCAAAAGAAACAAAGCAGGAGGTATCACACTTCCAGACTTCAAACTTTACTATAAGGCTAAATAATCACAACAGCCTGGTATTGGTACAAGAACAGGCAGACAGACAAATGGAACAGGATAGAGATTCCAGAAGCAAAGCCTCAATTTCTTAACCAACTCATCTTTGACAAAGCCTCCAACAACAACCACTGGGGAGAGGAGAACCTATCCAGTAAATGGTGCTGGGAAAACTGGCTGACCACATGCAGAAGATTGAAACAGGACTCCTACCTATCACCATACACAAAAATTAACTCTGAATGGATCAAAGACCTAAATGTAAAACCTCAAACTATAAGAATCTTAGAAAGTGCAGGAGATACCCTTATGAAAATTGGAACTGGGAACCAATTCCTATTCAGAACCCTAAAGGCCAATACCTTAAGAAATCAGATTGACAAGTGGGACCTCATCAAATTAACGAGTTTCTGCAAAGCAAAAGGAACCATCAAGAGAGAAGGGAGGCAGCACACAGAATGGGAAAAAATATTTGCCAACTGTATACTTCTTACAAAGGCACAACATCTCGGATTCATAAGGAACTCAAACACACCAAAAGGAAAAAACCCAACAGTCCCTTTAAAAAGTGGGCAAAAGACATGAATAGCCACTTCTCAAAAGAAGATATACAGGCAGCCAACAGACACATGAAAAAGTGCTCAGCCTCACTCATCATCAGAGAAATGCAAATCAAAACCACATTGAGATACCACCTAACCCCGGTAAGAATGGCCATCATTAATAAAACAAACAACAACAGATGCTGGCAAGGATGTGGAGAAAAAGGAATGCTTCTCACTGCTGGTGGGAATGCAGACTAGTACAACCTCTTTGGAGGACAGTGTGGCGATTTTTGAAGGAACTAGAAATTGACCTTTCATATGACCCAGCAATTCCCCTTTTGGGAATATACCCAAAGGAACTCAAATTATTCTACAAAAAAGATACCTACACAGGTATGTTTGTTGCAGCTCTATTCACATTAGCAAAAATATGGAACCAACCGTGTTGCCCATCAAAGCTGGACTGGATAAAAAATGTGGTTCATATACACCATGGAATATTGTGCAGCCATAAAGAAGTACGAATATATGGATTTTGCAACAACTTGTATGGATTTGGAGTCAATCATACTCAGTGATTTATCACAGAAACAAAAACTGAGTTCCATATGTTCTCATTCATAAACGGAACTTGAACTATTACAGTGCTATAAGAAAGGGATTGGCAGTAGTGGGAAACTGCTAGGGGAAGGAGGGGCATACCTCATTAACAAGCATACCTGCATGATCAATGTTTATATACCTAACCCTGAAATGTACCCCACATCTCTATAATAAAAATGAAAGAAAAATTTTTTTTTAATTTTAAAAACAAAAAAATTTAGATGATAACAACAGAATCTGTTTCACAAAATTATTGTTGTAGTAATTTAAGTGATACATGTAAAGCAATCACAGGTTATATACTACTTATTCAGTGATGTTTCTTTTATTATCATTACTTCCTATTCTAGCCACAGGTAACTAATCAGTTCATTATTGTTAAAATGTATTTTTTAATCAATGTTCTAATTCCAGAGAGTAGAACATTTATATTTTTCAAATGTCACCCATTTGCAAATGTGCTATTTCTCACGTCAAGTGTCTTTTTTCTTTCTCAGAAAATTCCCGACAGCAGTGAAATAAAAATTACCAGGCCTTCCATATTCTTCCTATTGCATACATTATGAACCTTGAGAAAGATAAATTAGATGAAAATATTGCCTCCTGATTTGTTCATTTAACTAAAAAATGGAATAGTAAAAATATTAGTTATTCTTTTCTTTTATTTCTATGTCTGTGTATTTATGTCTATCTTCTATCTACCGATCTATCTTCTATCATCTATCATACATATTGAGAGAGAACATGCCTGTACATATATATAATATATATACATATGATCTATATCTATCCATTTCTATTTCTAGCACATTTCAGCTTCACTCCATTTTCCCAGTAGTTCCCTGGATTCAGATAATTACATTTCAAGTAAATACATAGTAGAAATCCTGCCTTCAATTTTAATTGTTATTTTTTTCTAACAATAATGATCTACAGCTGTTTGTTATGGATTGTTTATGTTTAAATAGCTATGTTTCTACTGTAGAAAGTGCACTGTGGTGTATTTGCTTATCCTGTGCCTCGTTTTCAAAGTACTGTCCACAGACCATAATCTCTTCTAAAGAAGTGGGCCTAAGCAGAGAGGAATCCACTGCCCGACTTCCCCTCCCTAACCTTAGCGGTTTGGACCTGCGATGGAGTCTTGTCTCCAGGTAAACTGATCGGAAAGTCTCCAGAAATGGTGAATGTGAAACTAATATAGAGTTGGCAGCGACGCAAGCCAAAGTCCTGTGTGAACAAACATCGTGGGCAGGAGGAAGACGTTATTGAAAACGTCCTGAGCGTATTGAGTACTGTAGTCACGGGCTCTGGTGGCTGTGACGAGGTGTGCTGTCCCTAGAGTCCCAGCCATCTGCTTCCTCTGAAGCCAGGTTGATGGACTTGCTGATTTGTTTCAAGATGTGCCAGATCAGTGCTTCCTTCTTGTTTTGCAAGGCTAGGATTTCTCTCAATACACACATTTTTTTCAAATGTCCTTTTCTAACTATGTGCATTGTAGTTATGGTAATATATTTTAAAGTTATGAATAATAAGTAACAAGATTGAACACATATAAGGAAAATGAGGAGTATAAAAAGTACATATACTTAGAAAACCAAAAGGTACTTTTCTGTAGAATATGTATATTTGTATAACAATTGACATACATTCAGTATGACTGTAGAGGTTCAGTGTTGGACCACAGAGGGGATTTAGGGAACACTGCAAAATTACTGGTCCATTGACAGACTGCTTCATATAGTTTAATATTTTAAAATGTTAAAACTTCAAATAAAAAAACCTGTATTCAGGAGACATGCTAAAGCCCCCAGAATGATTGTATTATTATTGTAGCAAGCATAAAAAGTCCTGAGTATAAAAACTTGCAGTGAACTCAGATAACTTGGGACTATTTTATTTGATTCTTAAAGACATTTTCATAGTATGAAGCAAAGGCATGCCAGCTTATTGAATAGAATTATTAATTGACTTTTAATATAACTGTTGGACAATTCTAGTCGACTTACATTTGTCTCCAAAATTGAGTTTAATACTATTTATTTATTTTCTACTCTAAGATGCACTTAGCACCATTTTCAATAGCAAAATTCTATACCAAATATTTTCTTAATATAAATATATAATAATAAGTGTCTATGTGAGCATGGTTTGATCGCCAATAGATTTTTTCTTCTTCTTCCTCCCAAGTCTTCAAAAAGACTGATTTCTTTTCTGGAAGTTTTTCTTCTTTTTTTAATTTTTAATTTTAAATATGTGGGGTACAATTCAAGGTTAGGTATGCAAATGTTCATTATACAGGTACCCTTTCTGATGAGGTGTTATTTGCTGAGGTCATGATGAAGTACTAGATGCTTGAATGTTGTTAGATCATTCATGAGAAATATAGTTCCAAAAATCTCTCAGAGAAAATACAAACTGTGTTGAGTTTATGATGGAAGATACCCTGTGAGTTGAGACCCCTTGAGGAAGCGCCATGTTAAAGTTAGTACATGTCAGCTGTTGAGTGCTGTGCTGTGTTTTAGCAGAATGTATCTGCCATGGCAACCCTCAACCATCCAGGGGAAGAGCCCTGTCAGCAGGGAAATTAATGACACTAAAGAGGCCTGAAACAGAAAGGTTAGGGAACCAAAGAGAACTGGTAGAATTGGGATATTTATGCAATAAGGGCTTGGGATTTCTTAAGATGCACATTTTGAAATATGAAAGCATGACCATATTTAAGTAAGCTATTCTTTTTTAAGATTTTGACAATGTATCAAAATCCTTTCTTCCTTACTAGGATACTTCTTTGTCAAATGCAGTTGAGATCAGTTAGTACTTGATGCTAAGGAAAATTAAAAGTAAATCATTTACATGTCTTTATTCCTAGATTTTAGCTACAGGGTTGTGATGTTAATGAAAAGATTCTATAAGCTAATCTTATCCTTACTGTTTTTTCACAATTAGTTTCTTTTTTCCAAAAACCAAAGCAACTCCAATGGGAAAATGAACTTCAATATAAAATCTTTCTAGTTAGGCTCTTATATTAGCATTTATATTTTCCTAAAAATTTAGGTGTTGGAATAGTTAAGTGTAGGAAACATAATGTCACTTATGTTTGAAAAGAAGCTCTCTTGAGTTACTGTAACAATACATCAATAATTAATTGAAATTTTCCATTATGTTTTCAACCATGGCACAGTTGTTGTGGTTTATGAGACACAAATAAATGTTTTAAGAACATTTAAGTCTAAAATATTAAAACCCATGACAGAAGCAAATATGATTACCACTGCACATAGTATATAATATTGCATTTTTCAGGGTTTTGTGGTCCTACAATTGGTTTCTGTTGATAGAGGAATTATAAATGTGTACTGTCAGAAGGCAATGCACAGGCTTATTTCTCTTATTTGATACTATCTCTATAAACGTTAGATGTTAAAGCAATTTTTAATGGCAATATAAAGAGTAAGTTTCTATATTTACTTGATAGGATTTGTTTAGTCTCCAAATTGGAACTCCAAGCGGGGTAATTAAATAGAATAGATAGCTAAAGTTGATTTTTTTCCTTCTTCTTTTCCCCTATCTTATGATTTATTTATTTTGCCTTTTTTAGTGTGGAAATCTTATTTTAGTGTGGTATGCTTTAAGAGTATCTAACGTGTCCCTATGATCATAAAAGGAAATACAAAGGGACCAATAGAGTGTAAAATTGCACTGTTGTGGTAACTACATTTCAGGATGCTACAGATTTGAGAATTCTTGATGGATTTGTTGCCTTTGCCCTGATAAAATGTTGTTTGGGTGTCCAGGTTTTAATATCCTACTAAAGGAAGTAACTGGTTCCCTGGCACTTTAACTCACCCTCAGGGTCATATTAGAGTCATATCTTACGTTAACATTTCTCTTATAATACCTGTCTCACATCTGCTAATGGCATGGAGAGTTGGTTGGGCTGCACTGAATGAAGTGTGTTCACCCTTCAGGCAAGTAAGCACCTCAGAGCGCAGTGGTGCTCAGGCAGAAGCTTTAGGGTTGTGCTGCAAACTGGCTCTTTTTCAGATCCTGTGTGATGGACAGCCAGAAGTCAAACAGGAAATATTTCACAGCTATCAGACAGAAGGGAATTACCTTTTAAACTCTATGACTAACAATTAGAGTACCATCTCCTGTTTTGAATAGATATATTTTGAGTAAGTTTTTTTCTGGGTTAAGAGATGAAAAAAATGCAAGAAAAAAAATGAATATGAGGCAATTGGCTGAGTAAATATATATAAATAAATAAAGTGTTCCTACCAAAATGATGGGTAGTATATTCTTAAGTTTGAATTTGAACTTTGAACAGTGCAGTTGTGTTTATTTTTAAATATAAATATTAAGATGGAGATTCCAGAAAGAGTCCTAAAAACAATCATTAAATATCCCTTTTTTTGTAACCAAGATAATGAGTGAAATTAGTGTTTCTTATTTGTTGAGGGCTGACAATACGTATAACACTGCACACTATTTGCTTTCTTAGAAGTGTGTGTGTGTGTGTGTGTGTGTGTGTGTGTGTGTGTGTGTATTCACCAGACACCATTCACAAGTATAAAGCTTTCCAGTATTGCTAGCACAAGTCAAGTAACTGAAGGAATTGTAAGGTGTTTTGTTTTGGTGGACATTTCTGCTGTTTTGTTTTGCTTTTTGTTGTGTGGTGGTAGTTATTTCTCACACTAGTCAAAAAGTAGAGAAAGCGATAAAAATTTCATGAGTTCATTAAATTTTTAGAGGCACTGCAGTGCCTAGAAAAATTGTTGTTGCTACAATCTCCTGCAGTAGTTCTGGTTGGATGGTATCTTATTATGGAATGGGGGGATGGGAATGAGAATTGGAAAGGGACAAAAGGAATGCCAATGCCAAACACCGAGATGTCTCTGGAACTAAATTCAGGATCCTCACAGCTTTCTGTGCTGCCAGGTATACCCTAACAAACACCATCTAAGGAGAAAAGAGGTCGTTGGATCTGCAGCTGCAGCAGTTCATCAAGCATCGTTCAGTGTTAATGGTACAGTACTAAGGGTTTGCAGTGTTTTGCTAATTTCAAGATCAAGGTTAAAATTAGTGGAAATCATTCTTTTTAATTTGATCTTTCACAATAATTTCACATTTGTTAAAGTGAAATTACAAAGTAATTCAATTATAAGATTTATGAATGTCCCTAAATGTATAACATATCTGGTAACTTTCACCAAGAAATTGGTGGGGTTTTGTTGTTACTGTTTTTTTTAAAGATAAGGTCTTGCTCTATCACCCAGGCTGGAGTGCAGTGGTGCAATCATAGCTCACTGCAAACTCTAACTGCTGGGCTCAAGTGACCCCCTGGCCTCAGCCTCCCAAATAGTTGCAACTACAGGTGCATGCCACCACATCTTAATTATGTAGACATAAACCTATCTCAAAACATGAAGCATCTATTGAAACGTCGTACCCCATTCCAAAGCATGGGTGTAAAACCAACATCTAACAAATGGAACCAAAAGCATTCAGGCCCCCAGTGAATAACAAGTAAAGGAGAGGAACAGAGATGTCAAGTGAAGAGGAAAGTCATATAACTATTACCATACAAAAAATTTGAATTTAGGATTGCCAAAGAGATCATATGACAGCCACACAATGCTTACATTTTTATCTACCAAAATGACAGCAAACTTTTTCAAGTTTGTGTTTTATGTTATGAAGATGTAGTGTAGAAGATATTCCCACGGCACTGAGGAACAGGATTTTTCAAGAAAAATTTTCAGAAAGGAGCCTGCTTCCAAACTTTAAAGATTGGACTTGATTTTTACTATTATTTTTAATAGTAAGATAAACAGTGGCATAGAGACCATAATTAAATGACTTAGTAAAAATTACTTTTTAATTAAATATTATTTTTACTTGATAAAAAACAAACAACAAGTTTTTCTTTTAAGTGCATAAAAGTCACATTCTTTAGTAATGGATACAAGTTGTCATAAAGGCAGTCATAACATATCATACAATACCCCATACACATGCTATTTTGCTGAAAATTTTGTACCGATTTTTTTGTTTGTGTGTCTGTTTAATTATTGAGGTAGAGACTACTCATTACTTTCTGCCTGTGTGAATACCACTGCTGCCCCATCTGCAGTCTGCAGATTTCACCGTTGTTGGTGGCTAGTTGGCCTTTCTTGATAATCTAAGGGTTTCCTTCAAGAAGTTCCAGCTATCTTCCCCTTGCTCTCACAGCCTTCCTCTGTCCCCCTCTCATTTAGAGACTCATGATTTTTTTTTGGAAGCGCCTGCTTCTCTTTCTGTAAATCTCAAATCACGTTATCCTATAGTCTGCAACTTTAAAGGACAGTTTTGCATCTCATGTCAGGACATTCCACTCTCTTCTCCAATACCTGATGTGCTTGGACTGGCACAGTCATGCTTCAGTTAGAAAGAGTCCATGTTAAAGAGCTGAATTTCTTCACATGGTGAAGATCTATTAAGCTCATGGAAATCGTGTAGGACTCTTCACACAGACTGAAAAATAATGTCCTCAATTAACCAGGAGCTAGATAGTCATATTCTTTCAGTCCTTGTTCTGAAGAGAGACTGATAAAAATGCCTAAATGCAGTTTTTCTACAAATGTCTTTATAGTGACCTACACACCACTGTATTTAAAGATTAAAGAAAACAAATAGAATAAACATAAATTTGCAGGTGGTTCTGTGTAAATAGAGAAGGAAATGAATTTTTTAAAACTATCGTTTAAAAAAACAATATTATTTCAGCAATCAGCCATTTTGTACAACAAATTCTAACTGGTAATGTATGAAAAGAACATGAAATAAATATTTTTCTACTAGGATATAAGCTTCACAGATTCATAGATTTTTGTTTACTTTATTACTAATGTATTTTTAGAGACTAGAATTTTGTCTGATTCATAGTAAGTGACCAATAAATTGTTTGAATTTTTTAAGCTATAAATTTATGAAATATAAAAGGATATATAGTGTTATAGTAATTCTGACTGCATAAAATTCGGTTCACAATTCATACACTTTAATTATCTGCTATATAAAGTATCACCCTATATCTAAAATTATTACATTAGCAATTAAACATTTAGAAGAAATTAAAAACCCAATGGAAATAATGTCAAAACCACAATAGATTTAAAATATTTTAAAGGCCTTATTTTAAACAAAATACTGTGAAACAATTTCTCTGCTAATAAATGGAGTAAAGTGGTCTGCCATTTTAATAACATCATTATAATTAGTCAAACAGTTTTTCTGGGGTGTTTTAAATTAATTTACATGCTGAAAACAAAGTAAGTCATGCATCTCACAAATGCACCATGTTTTCTCCTCAATGGACAAAATATAGAATCAATCATGCCAACTTATTTATTTTTTAGTACTTAAATATTCATAGACTAACTTGTGACAAAATTATTTAAAGGAGTTTTAAAGCACTTTATTGAAGTATACCAGCACAATATAAAATTTATTACTTTAGTTATATGTCAATTATTTTTAATTAATTTAAAGAGTTGTACAACCACTGCCAAAACGAAGTTTTAGAATATTTCTGTCACCCCAGAAGCTTCTCATTGCTTATGTTTACAATCTCTTTTCCCAACCACAACCCACTAAACTTTCTGACTCTGTGGATTAGCCTCTTCTGAACTTTTCATTGACTAGAATAATCCACTGAGGTCTTTTGCAACTGGTTTCTCTAATTTAATTCACTTCACTTCTTTTTATTGCCAAAAAAGTATTCTATTGTGTGAATACTATACTATACCTGCATGATCAATGTTTATATACCTAACCCTGAATTGTACCCCACATCTTTATAATAAATAAATACAAATAAATAAAATAAAATAAAATAAAATTTTAAAAGAACTCTATATGGAAAGTACTAAAATGTAAAGTAAAATATAAGTACTAAAAGTATAAAGCTTTTAGCAAAATACATTCGTACAAATCTTTGTAACCTTGAATGAGGTCAAGAATTTTTAGATATGACAACAAAACATGACAAAAAATAATAAGTTCTTTATCAAGAAGGGATGCTGGATTTTATCAAAAGCTTTTTCTGCATCTAATGAGATAATCATGTGGTTCTTGCTTTTGTATCTGTTGATATATTTCTTGACATTTATGGTCTAGCAAATGTTGAACCAGCCCTGCATCCTGGGGGTGAAGCCTACTTGGTCTTGATGGATGATTTTTGAGATGTGTTTTTGGATCCGATTTGCTAGAATCTTATTGAGGATTTTGCATCTATGTTCATAAGGGATACTGATCTGTAGTTCTCTTTTTATTGTTGGATCTTTACCTGGTTTGGGGTTCAGTGTGATGTTAGCTTCATAAAATAATTTGGGGAGAATTCTACTCTTCTCAATAGCCTGAAATACTTTCAATAGGATTACTATCAGTTCCTCCTTGTATATTTTATAGAATTTTGCTGGAAAGTCATCCGGTCCAGGGCTTTTTTTTGTAGGTAGTTTTCATATGACAGAGTCAATTTCTTGGGTTATTATTGGCCTATTTAGTGTCTCAATGTCTTCTTGTTTTAACCTGGGGAGGTTGTGTGATGTCAGAAAGCCCCCCCATTTCAACTAGGCTATCAAGTCTGTTTCCATATAGATGTACATAGCAATCTCCGATAATCTTTTGTATTTCTTTGGGATCAGTTCTGATTTGATCTTTTGTATTTCTGATTGTGTTCATTTGGGCTTTTTCTTTTTCTTGGTCATTCTGACTAGGGGCCTATCAATCTTGTTAATTTTTTCAAAGAACCAGCTTTTTGCTTTTTTGATGTTTTCTATGATATTTTTGTCTTCTATGTCCCCTATTTGGGCTCTTATTTTTGTGATTTGGATTCTTCTGCTAAAGTTGAGGTTTTGGTGGTCTTCTCTTTCTTGCTGCTTTAGGTGATTTTTTAGGCTCTCCACTTGTGATCTTTCCATTTTCTTGATGTGTGCTCATAGAGATATAAATTCCACTCTTAAAACTGATTTCATGGCATCCCAGACATTTTCGTAAGATGTTTCTTCATTTTCATTTGTTTCCAGGAATCTTTCAACTTCTTCTTTGATTTCAGTGTTGACCTAGTCGTTGTCCAGCATCATGCTGTTTAGTGTCCATGTCTTTGTGGGTTTGGGGGACATGTTGGTTTTAATATTTTTTTCCACTGTGGTCTGAGAATGTGCATGGCAAGATTTCAACCTTGTGGAATTTCTTATGCTTGATTTATGGCCAAGAATGTGATCAATTTTGGAGTATGTTCCATGTGGTGACAAGTAGAATGCATACTCTGAGGTTGTTCGTTGGAATAATCTGTAGGTATCGACTAAGTCCATTTGGTCAAGTGTCAAGTTTAGGTTCTGTATCTTCTTGTTGGTTTTTTGCCTCAATGATCTATCTAGAGCTGTCAGTGGGATATTTAAGTCCCCTGCTTTAAATAATGTTAGATTCAATATCTTTTTTCAGTTTATTTAGTAGTTGTTTTATAAATTCTGGTGCTCCTGTGTTGGGTGCATATATGTTTAGGGTGGATATTTCTTGTTGATGGATTGAAACTTTTATCATTATGTAGTGCCCTTTTTTATCTTTTGAAATTTTTGTTAGCTTAAAAGCTATTTTGTCTGCTATAAATATTGCAACTTCTGCCTTCTTTTGTGATCCATTTGCCTGGAAACTCGTTTTCCATCCTCTAACTTTGAGTCTGTGTATATCCCTTACAGTGAGATGAGTCTCCTGGATGCAGCAAATAATGGGGTCATGGTTTCTTGTCCAGTCCATCATTCTTTGTCTTTTCAGTGGTGCATTTAGTCCATCCACATTCAGGCTAATTATTGAAATGTGGTGGTTTTTCCCTGTCATGAGGTTCTTATATAGGTGTTGTTGTTCCTCTTTATTTGTTGTCTTTTCTTTGGTTTTTGGGTTGATTCTTGTGTATTTTCCATCCTTTCCCCCTACTCTTGTGAAGAACATAGGCATTCTTTTCTTCTGTGTTTAATATTTTCTTAAGTATTTCTGTAGAGGTGGACTGGAGGCAGCATAAGTTCTCAGGGATTGGATGTCTGGGAAAGATTTTAATTCTCCCTCACTGATGAAGCTTAGCTGGGTAGGTTATTCTTTGTTGAAGTGTTTTTCTTTGAGAACTTTGAAGATTGGGCTCCATACTCTCCTAGCCTGAAGGGTTTCTTTAGATAAATCTGATGCCATTCTAATTGGTCTTCCCTGGTTGGTAGTCTGACCTTTTTCTCTTGCTGTCTTTAGGATTTTTTCTTTTATACCTACTTTGTTTAGGTGAATTATTATGTGTCTGGGAGTTGGTCTTCTCATTTGTTGTCTTGCATAGGTTCTCTGAATCTCTTGTATTTGAATTTTTGCATCACTGATGAGATGAGAGAGGTTTTCTTGTATAATTTCATGGAATGTTTGTTCCTGTGTGGTCTCTGTCTCACTTTCTGCCTCAGGAAGTCCAATTACTCTTAGGTTCGGTCTCTTGAAGTAATCGTTAATCTCTTGAAGGTTTTGTTCTTTTTAACCTTCTTTTCTGTTTTTGACAGTTTGAGTTAGTTCTGTATTTTCATCTTCTAACTCTGAGATTCTTTCTTCTGCTTGGCTAATTCTGCTTTCCATGCTTATTAGATTGTTATTTATTTCCATCACAGTATTCTTCACTGCTGTTATTTCTGTTATCAGCTCCTTCCTGTTTTCCTTTTGTCTCTCCTCAATTTTTTTAATTCTCTCTTCATGTCTTGATGTCTAGGCTTATTGCATGCAACTAGTCATTCTGGAGGGTTCTTCATTTTTGCATTCTGATATCTATTTTCTCAGGTTCTGACCTCCCTGGGGTCTGTGTGAGACCTATATTCTTCTTTGGGTTTTTCTTTATTTGTGCAGATTTCTTCTCCCTACTCCCCCTCCCCAGTCCTTTTTAAATCTGTTGTTCAGGAGTGGAGGGGTCGCTTTTACTTTTATTTGTTCAATCTCCTCTTCTTCCTTATGTATATCCTCTTGCTTTGTTCAATTCTGGAGCTGGACTGTAGACTGGGGGTGGTCCTTCTTGCAGTTTTGAAATTTAATTAAGGGAGTAGCTGAGATTTGAAATCTATCTGCAGATCCCAGTATCTGCTGACAGGTATATGGATAATCTGGAACCCACTTACCACTGCCTTGCAATCTGACCACGCAGTGGGGTTTTTGGTTTACTCCTTGAAAGCAAAATGAGGTTGAAAAAGAGAAAAGAATGGAGCAGGGAGTGGGGGGAAGAGGGAGGTGGAGAGAGAGAGGAGTAAGAGGGAAAACAGACAAATGTACAGACTAACAAATGAAAAGAGAAACAAAGACTAAAACAAGTAAAAAGAAAAACAATAACAACAGCAATAAACTAATCAACGACCCTACAAAAAAACTAAAATATACAATCATGCAAACATATAAGCTAAACAACCTCCTTATTGGTGTGCTATTCCTCTATACAAATATGGGGTCTAAAGAGAAAAAAAAAGAATAAAATAAAGTCAGTAAACTAACAGAACCAAAGCAAGTATGTAAACGTTACTGATAAGAGTAAGAAGAGAGCGAAAACACGATGGGTAAGACAAACAGACAAAGAATTTAAAAAAAAAATTTAAGACAGGAAACCAAGCACACTCGGAGACTTTTCCTTTAAGTCCAATGTCCCTTCAGCTCTGATTTCTGCCTGTCTTTGCAGGCTGGTAGATTTGTTCACAGTTAGGGTCAGTTGCCCTTGCCTGTATGGAGGGTGGGTTAGATCTGGGCTGCCTACCAAACCTGCCACTCATATCTGGCCTGTGTCTATTTAGCAAGGGGAAGGAGCTTCTGTCCTTCCCATTTTGATATTGTTACCTTGGATCCTGAGCCCTGGTGCTGGTCTCACAGCTCTAGTTGATCTTTTGCTGCTGCAGCTGGAGACTGCCAGGCAATGCAAGCCAGGCTGGGTGGAAGTCAGAGGCCACCTAGGATGGGAGTAGGCAATGGTAGTGGCAGTGGCAGCCACCACTTCACAGTGTGTGAAAGGAGTTCCAGGAGCCTGGCTTTGGGCAAGGGGTAGGGTGTGGTAGTGGCAGCGATGGCAGCAGTTTCAGTAGAGCATGTCTGGAGGGGGCTTCACAGTCCAGAGCTGTGAGTTGCCTCAGGCATGGGTAGGGCGACAGCAGTGGTGACGGCATCAGTAGCCACTGCAGCGGCTGAGACAACTGAGGTGGTTGAGGCAGCAGCCAAGCACCATGTGAAGAGCAGGCTGCGGACAATGAAAGTTGCAGCCCCCTGGGGGAGAGCTAGAGTCTTTCTGTGTGTTCTCTTTCATGAAGGGTCTCACAGACCAAACTGCCCCATTGCCACCTTGCTGGAAGTCCTCCCCATTTTGAGTTCAAGTGAAGCAAGGGTATAAATATATATCTTTTGCATGTAAATAACCAGTTGTCTTAGCACTATTTTTAAAGAAGACTATCCCTTCCCCCATTGAATTGCCTTGGTGCCTTTGTTATAAATTAAATATAAAGGAAATGTTTTATTCCTAGACATTGAATTATGTTCCATTGCTCTATACTTCTATACCTAAGCTAGTATTTTATGTCTTGATTGCATTGCCATGTACATTTTAGCCTCTGCTTGTACATTTCTACAGAAAGAAAAAAAGGAAAAACAAAAGCCCTGCATGGACTTTTATAAAGGGTTATGTTAAATACATACATCAATTATATAAAAAAATCATCTTAAAGATATTGAGTCTTCAATCTATGAACATAGGCTGTCTTTTATTTTAATAAAGATGTTCTTTAATTTATGCCAGCAATGATTTATATTTTTCAGATACAAGTCTTATACTACTTTTGTTAAAATATTTCAAAATACGTTATTTTTGGATGCAACTTGGAATAAATTTATGTCTTAATTTTGCTTTTAAATTGTTAATTGTTAATATATAGAAGTTTAAATTGCTTTGGTATCTTGCATCCATCTAACTTGCTGGATTTGTTTATTGCTTCTAGTAGTATTTTTGTGGATTTTTAAAGTTGCCTGCCTAGAGAATCAGGTTGTCTGGGCATGAAAATTTTGTGACTTCCTTTATAGTCTGAATGCCTCTTATTTCTTTCAGTTGCCCTTTTGCACCTGTTGAAATTCTAGCACAATGTTCAATAGAAGTGGTAAGTTAGTTTCCTTGCATTGTTCTCAATTTTAGGGCTTCTTTAGTATGAAGCATGACGCTACTTTCAGGTTTTTCAAGATGCCCTTATGTTGGAAAATTTTCCTTCTAGTACTGGTGCACTGAGAGTTTTTCAATGAATGAATAATTTTAAATTGATGTTAGATTTTATAAAAATACTTTTCTTTATCTATTGAGATGATTATGTCAATGTCCTTAGTTTCATTAATATGCTACATTAAATATATTATTTTTAAAATTTTAATTCAATTATTAGTCACATTTCTAACACAAATCCCACTTGGTCATGATATCTAATTTTTCAGTGTCATACTGAATTAGGTTTGTTTGCATTTTGTTGTGAATTTTTGCACTGACCTTCATGAGCAATACTTGCCTATAGTTTTCTGTCCTTGTGATGTCATGGCTTTGGTATTAAATACTGGACTCAGAATGAGTCAGAAAGCATTCCCTCCATTTCTAATTTTTAGAGGAGTTTGTGTTGAATTGGTTTTATTTTTTAAGTGACTGAACTTATCCATGAAGACAACTGGGCCTAAGTGTTTCTTTGTGAGAAAATTGTTAATTACTAACCGAATGTTTTTACTTGTTTTAGTTCTATCCTGATTTTCCATTCCTTCTTGAGTTATTCGTAAATATTTGTGTCTTTCTAAAAGATTTGACCATTTAATGTAAGGTGCCTAATTCGTCGACACAAAGTTATTCATATTATTCCTTATAATTCTTTTAATTTGTCTGATATCTCAATAGTGATACTCTTTCTTTTCTGATTTTCTTCATTGAGGTATCATATTTTTTGTAAGTATACTTGTTTGTCAATTTTGCTGATAGTTTAAACAACCTATTTTGGGGTTTGTTGATTTTTTTTCTATAGCTTTTCTGTTTTTGTTTCTAATTTTTATTATTTGTATTCTTGCTTTGTGTTTAATTTACTCTTCTTTCTTTAGTTTCTTAAGGTAGATACTTATTGATTTGTAATCTTTCTTATTTTTCAATACATAGCTTTATCGTTTTCAATTTTCTTGCCAGCACTGCTTAGCCTTTCTATTAAATTCAATTTGTTTTGTTGTGTTTTGTTGCTCTATTGTCTGGGTTGGAGTGCAGAAGCATGGTCATAACATGACTCACTGCGGCCTCAGACTCATGGGCTCAAGTGTTCCTACTTTAACCTCCAAGGTACCTGGGACTACAGGTGAGCACCTCCATGCCTGGCTGGTTTTGTTTTGTGTAGAGACATTATCTCACTGTGTTTATCTGGCTGATCTCAAACTCATGGCCTCAGTGATCCTCTGTGACTTTTCAAAGTGCCAGGATTACAGGCCTGAGCCGTCACTCTTAGCACAAAATAATTTTTAAGTTCCTTTATGATTTCTTCTTTGAGCCATGGGTTATTTAGAAGTTTGATTTTTAATTTCCAAATATTTGTGGATTTCGCAAATTTCTTTCTGTTGCTGATTTTGATTCATTGTAATCCAGGGGTCACACCTGTTTTCAGTATTGAAAAATAAATTTAAATCTGTTTTATGAGCTAGCATGTGGTATATCTTAGAGAATATTCCATGTGCACTTAAAGAGAACGTATACTCTGCTGTGATTGGGTGGAATATTCTTCAGATGTGAGTTACATCAAGTTGGTTGATAGCAGTGCTCAAGTCATCTGTATCTGTGCTGGTTTTCTGTCCAGTTGCTCTGTTCATTAATGAAAATGAAGTATTACAGTTTCTTGATATTATTGCTTTCTATTTCTCTCTTCAATTCTGTCAACTTTTCCTTATATATTTTGGAGCCTTTATTGTTTGATTTTAAAAGTGAGAATTTTGTATTTATAATTGTTATATCTTCCTGATCAATTGATATTTTTATTGTCATAAAATGTCCCTTTTTGCCTCTAGTAAATATTGTCTTTTTTTCCTTGTTCTTTGTTTTTATTTAACTCAACATAGCTAATAACATAAAAACTTTTTAAAAATATCTCTAATACTCTACTATTCAGTTATTTTTGGTTGATGACACTTGATTCTTTCATTCTTGCTTGTTTCTCATATGTAGTGACACAATCTATCATAAAGCATATCTGTTGCTAAAGCAGCAGGTCTGAAACCTAAATATTCAGATCCCAATTTTAAAAAAACCCATGATGTAGTTATTTGTTTTGATTTTAAATATTTTCCTAAAACACAGAAATTCATTAAAACTAATAACCATAAATAGGCTAGCTGGTAATTAATTTTCAATGAAATGCCCACATAGGGCACATACATACAGGAAGCTATATATGCTTTCGTCCCCCACGACGCAGACCCTGAATGTCTGTGGGATGCGCAGTGGCGCTCCATCACAAACACATGTAACTTCCATTAACTCGATACATGAGGTCCGTGAAAAGGAAGCCATGGGGAAAACGACACAAAATCCGGTGGCAGTGCCACATCTTTGATGGCTGCACGCTCTTGAGGACACCCTGACCTGTGCCGCCCATCCACTCCGCCTTCATGTGTGGCCAGTACACGCCTGCCTCTCCCAGGGCAAGCTTTATCTTGCAGGGCTTAGAGGCCCCTAAACAAAAACCGCCTGATTCCAGGGTTTAGAGGCCCCTAAACAAAAACCGCCAACTCAATCTGGTCTTCAAATGAAGAGACGTGCGTCTTTTCCAGCACTGGAGGAAAGCCCGATTGTGGCGGGATGTTGCGACCTCCAACCCCGCACCTCTCTAGAGGGCACTCCAGGGCCAGCCCCACATCCCCTCTGACTCACGGACCGGTGCTAGAAGCCATCCCCGGGCGCGAGGCGACTCCAGCCGAATGTCGACGACAATGCCGCGAATCTTAAAATGGCGCAATACTGCCAGCACAAGTTCATCTCCAGTTTGGCTCCTTCCTCAGTCTAGCAGCGTGTTTCGGCGACCCTCGCCGGGTGCCAGCCCTTGAGAACGAGTCCCGGGCGCAGAAAAACTCGTGGTGAAAACACGGGTGTGTCCTGAGATCTGAACAAAAGTTACCAAAGCTCAGCAGTCCCGTGTGATTCAGGACGGGCCTCTCACTCGGCCCACGGGCGACGGAAGCCGAGTGCCGGGCTTGCTCCCGGGGCTCCCGGCAGTCTCGCGCCTCCTTTCCACGGGGGGCCACGTGGGCAGCCGTGTTGGGCCTCTGAAACGCTGGCCTCGCACGAGCGCGGCCTGGTTGGGTCTCGACTCTCAAAGCCCCGGGCGAAGCCCCTGGCGCGAGGAGCGAGGAGCCCGGACC